>NC_134831.1:119859127-119927407 GCF_004210375.1 Tachypleus tridentatus
GAGGGCTATCTGTGCTAGCCGTTCCTAATTTATCAGTGTAAGACTGGAGGGAAGGCAACTAGTTATCACGACCCACCGCCAACTCTTGAGCTACTCTTTTACCAACGAATAGTAGGATTGACCATAACATTATAATGAGTCCACGCCTGAAAGGGTGAGCATGATCGGTACGACGGGGGACCCTCAGATTAGGAGTCGAACGTCTTAACACACTCGGCCATATCGGGCCCAATAGAAGATGATAAAAGAAACAAAATCTCAGTTATAAGAGGGCGCAGTAGCGACCCCTATGTAGGGATGATCCCGGTTGTAATTGGCTGCCTGTACATTTTTAGCTCGTGGCGTTCACTCTGGGATATCGACAAGGGACAACATAAGCAACTCGTCATTAGTTCAGTATCAAAGTGTCTCTGAAGTTCAGCTACTCTTCCTTGATGTCTACGAAACTGACAGGCCCGACATGGCTATGTGGGTAAGACCCTCGACTCGTAATCTGAGGATCACGGGTTTGAATCCCCGTCACACTAAACATGCTCGCTCTTTTAGCCGTGGAGACGCTATAAAGTGACAGTCAGCCTCACTATTCGTTGGTAAAAGAGTAGCCCAAGAGTTGGCTGTGGGTGGTGATGACTAGCTGCCTTTCCTCTAGTCTTACACTGCTAAATTAGAGACGGGTAGCGCAGGTAGCCCTCGTGTAGCTTTGCGCGAAATTCAAAACAAACAAAAGTGGCTGCGGAAATAACTGTTTTCTTCTTCTGCCATCTGTAACTCGTAAACCACAGTGTGCCTTCTTCTATCTCGCTCACCCAAAGGCTTCGCTTCTCCCTAGGACGTGCCTTTCTAACTGACAGCATGAAGTGATTCAAGATAAGTTAATTGCAGTCTAAAATATTTGCAATGATACGTATGTAAATCAATAGATGGCGCAACCTATATTACTAATCCTCTCAGATTTGACATGTTTGTAACATCGTGAAACGTGTGATTCATGTATTCATATTAAACACTTTCCGTCGCGTCAGTGAAGATATTTAAGAAAATCGTACTTGTGTAGAAAGAATTATTTCACATTCTTCTTAATAGTTAAACTTGAAAACAAATCAAAGATTAGAAGGTCGTTTTGTTGAATCTGTCAGCATACAGTTCTGCTGGTGTATGAACAAAAATTAAGTCATTTTTATAGGTTTAGGCCGTTCCAAAAAACTCATATGTTCCCATCCACATTAAAAACACACGAAGTAATACCCTCGTACCAACTGACCTTTATTAAGCTGATCATATGGATACAGTAGTTTTCATCACGCTTGTTTTTTGAATCCAAAGCTACTCAATGGGCTATCTTTTTGTGCCCACCAAGGGTACCAAAACTTGTTTTTTATCGTTATAAGCTTTCAGACTTACCACTGAGTTACTGTGGGGCAACATGATGTGATGTCACCCGTGCGAATTTAGTATTACCTCTCATGAGGTTCAGTTCAACGGGGTGACTGAGTTATGACTATTCATTGTTGACCATGTTTTGACTGTCCAGTGGTGAACAAGTTATAAGTGTCCAGACTACTTGACAAACAAAGAAAGTTACGTCAACTCGTGTATTAGACTTCATGTTTTTAAGACGATGAAATTACAAACCTGAGCCGTAGTGAGAAAACTGTAGTCACTAAGTTGTCATAGGAAAATATATATTTAGAGATTCATCGTTCTAAGTAGTGGTTTAAGCTATCATTGTAACATTATGGTTTGTTTCTTTCTTTCTTGGTTATTCAAACTCAAAACGGTACATAGAGGCTGTCTGTACTGCGATCTTTGCGAGTATCAAAACCCAATTTTTTTTCTTGCATTATAAAGCCTTGGACTTCCTATTGAAATATCAGGAACGTTCTTACTGTCAGGGGATTATATACCAATGATGAAGTATTATAAGGTAAATGTTTTTTGTGCCTTTTACTTGGCGTTTTTTCATCAAATACTTGTATACTAATGTATTAACCAAGTTTCCACTTTTCATAGGTTCCGTAATTTTCCACCAGATAAAACCAAAACGTTTTATTTTCGTAATCGGGTTCAGGCCCATCTCTACCAGACCATACAACCTGTTTCTCTTGCATTCTGGTGAGCAACTGAAGTATTGTAAACAAATAGATATACTTATTTTGGATTATTAGAAATTGTAGACATTGTTTGTTAAACACTATCTTATTCATATTATGAAACAATAAAAGTAAACGTTCCAACAAAAGTCATTGTCAGTGAAAAGCCGATAAGTGAAAAGGAGTTTTGGTGTTTTTTGTCTTTGTCATTTAATTCAGTTAAGCTACAGGAAATATTATTTTAATTAGAAATTTTATAATATAAGAAGTTAAAGCAAATATGTACGATTCATTTAAAAAATATTGATAAAAATAGCTCACTGTTTACTAAAATTCCCACTAGATAGCAGCACAGAGCTCTATTTACATCAAACAATGATTTTTTTCACAAGCAGTGCATGCGTATAATTCAATATATTTTTCATAAAATATATTTATTTACATAGATAAACTGACATAGTGTACTAAAACAGAAAATTACATAAGCTTTAAAGTTATTTTAAAATTATATTTGTTGAAACAATCGTGCATAATAAGTGTAATTAATAAATTAGGTTGCTCAAGTAAGTCTCATTACTCGAAAAGACTCATTGAACTTTTTTTAAAATTCTATTTGTGTGTGTCTTTTTATATTATATTACATTTCGTTGTATGTAAATCTAAATAATGTATGTAGGGTATATAGGTACATTAGTATTAAAATGAATTCAATTTTAAACTCATTAATAGTTAATACTTTTAAATCCGGATTCTAAGTTTATCTCGTATCTGACTTTTCATGACGCTTATTGTAGTGAATAACGCTGTGGTAAAAATAAGTTTTGTTATGTTTTTGTTATGTAGGATTTTTTGTTCTTTGTTGCTTGTGGAGGGAAAAATTTATAACAACGTTTTCCTATTGTTTCTTTGACCTTGAAGAATACATTAATGCATAATGTTTCACTTACGTTCGTGAACGAAATAAGTTAATAATAACGTAACTTATTATTTAAATAGTCTTAGAATTTTAGAGTAATAAATAAATAATAATGATACAAATTAGAGTTTCTCTAATATAAGAAGTCCATAAAGTACACGAACAGAAAACTTACTCAGCAGTTAATAGCTTTGTTAAAAATTGAAAACAACAACAACAATAATATATATTTGGATTTTATTGAAAAAAACTAGACTTCAGGACCATAAATATGGTTTACTTTCCAAAACGTTTGTTCTATTTTCTAACCTTGGAGATAAAAATTTGATTAATCTCTCAATTCTTTTATAGGATTTTAATTTTGTGTGTGTGTGTTTTCAGGTCCATGAGACTATCTATAAATAAATAAAAATATTAATAAATGCACATTAATTTATATAAAGAAGTTAATCTAATTTTTAAAATTACATGAAAGACTTTGTTTATGTTCAGTACAAAGCTACACAAGAGAATTATCTGTACTGAGGCCACCACGAGTTTTGAAGCTCAATTTGAAGTGGTGGGATCCCCCTGTAGTTATTTGTAGTGGTGGGATCCCCCTGTAATTATTTGAAGTGGTGGGATCCCCCTGTAGTTACAGCTAAACCACTCAACGAATCCCTGGTACTAGGTCGCTATGGCAACTAAACATTTCATCATGGCGTTTAGTATCGTCTTTTATTTTATTTGTTGTGTCGAGCTGTACTAAGTAAAATTTGAACCTGGAACAGTTCTAGGTTCTTAGAGTCCAGAACTATTTTCACGTTTTTTGAGTCCTAAAACGAACTTTGTTTCTAAGATTCTAATGGCGGATTCAGAATGTTTTCATGTTTTTCAGGAATACAGTTGTACAAAACAAGTTAGTAATTTCGTTTTTCTTCTTCCTCTTAATTCAACCAACCAGTGCGCGAGTTTAGACTCAGAAGGGACCAAAGTTCAGACAATACTATCAAGTGGTCGTTGGTATCATGTGATCGTTAGAATGCGCTCATTGTTTGGAAAGCAAACAAATATACGCTAGTATCTCGATTATCAGCTCTAGCCCAGGTAAAGCAAAAATTCTAAGTTGATCGAAACATTTGTGTGCCTCGCTAGTTAACTCGTTGTTCGATCCAAATAAAAAATTTTAATAGATTTAGGTTTCTTCTTTTGAATTATAATATTTTTACTGTCGTTTAATCAATTATCATGACAAATTATAAAATTGACACAATTGTAATCATAAAGACCGTTCGGTCTTATCAGTTTGTCATACTCTGTTCCTTTAAATTTCGCGGGTTTCACGAGTCCAGCTTCACTTGTTCTCCTATAATACTTCCTGCTTCCTCAACTGATTGCCTCTTCCATTTTTAGTTCAATTTAATCGCTAACGTATTACTTCAATTTAATTGCTAACGTAATCGTAAATAGCTCCAAAATTTCGGCATCTTTTCTGTTATAAACACGGAACACCCTGTCAACGCCTCTGTAAAATAAGTGATATGTCAGCGCAAATCTACGCTTGAGAATTATTACAAAAGAAACCTTTGTTAAAACAGAATGAAGATGGCAACAGATAGGGAAAAGGACAGTGTGTAACTGAGTGACGCCCCAATACAACCTGAACATGCATCTGTGGTTAAACGACGCCCGCGGTGCAGCACAGAACAGCGGACGACAACTGAAGTTGAAAGAAACCTTAATGTGTATTTTGTATACTGGATTTTTAATTATTAATCGTATAAAGTTTACAAATATTTTATATTCACGTTTAACAGCTAAATTTAAAAGAGGTAATGTTAGGCTTGAATCGGCAGACTTACTATTTGAACACGCGCCAGATTCTGCACGTGAAAATTCCAAAAATCATGCAACACCTGAACTTTTTAACCAAAAATAATCCTAGGATTGTAATGACACAATTATTTTGAAAAAAAAGAAAATTAAGGAAAAGTGAAAACAAGCCACAGATAATCAAAGCACTAGCGTAGCTTCCATTTCTCTATAGAAACAGTAGTGAACTTAGGTTAGGCACACTTGGCACCTGAGTTTTAGGGATAATCCTAGATCTGAAAATATCTGTCGAGTCCTATGTTAAACAAAACTGATAGTAAAATTTGAAAAAAAAAAACACTCTGGTCTGTAGCGACATCTTGTGATCAATACTGTTATCGAAATATTTGTATAAAAGTTTAAATAAATCATTGTGAAAACTTTTATTGAGATTCTACAAAATTATACTTATATATATATATATATATATACAAGTTAGCTGAGGTTGCACTGAGTAGTTTCAAATAAGAGGAAATTAAACCTAGTTCCGAAACTACTTTAGAACAAGAGAAACTCAAACTTACATCAGAAACTACTTTAAAAAAAGGATAACTCAAACTTAGATCAGAAAATACTTTAGAAAAAGAGAAACTCAAACTTAGGTCAGAAAATACTTTAGGAAAAGAGAAACTCACACTTAGGTCAGAAAATACTTTAGGAAAAGAACAACTCAAACTTAGGTCAGAAAATACTTTAGGAAAAGAGAAACTCAAACTTAGATCAGAAAATACTTTAGGAAACGAGAAACTCAAACTTAGGTCAGAAAATACTTTAGGAAAAGAACAACTCAAACTTAGATCAGAAAATACTTTAGGAAAAGAACAACTCAAACTGAGGTCAGAAAATACTTTAGGAAAAGAGAAACTCAAACTTAGGACGGAAAATACTTTAGAAAAAGAGAAACTCAAACTTAGGTCAGAAAATACTTTAGGAAAAGAACAACTCAAACTTAGATCAGAAAATACTTTAGGAAAAGAGAAACTCAAACTTAGGTCAGAAAATACTTTAGGAAAAGAGAAACTCAAACTTAGGTCAGAAAATACTTTAGGAAAAGAGAAACTCAAACTTAGATCAGAAAATACTTTAGGGAACGAGAAACTCAAACTTAGGTCAGAAAATACTTTAGGAAAAGAACAACTCAAACTTAGATCAGAAAATACTTTAGGAAAAGAACAACTCAAACTTAGGTCAGAAAATACTTTAGGAAAAGAGAAACTCAAACTTAGGACGGAAAATACTTTAGAAAAAGAGAAACCCAAACTTAGGTCAGAAAATACTTTAGGAAAAGAACAACTCAAACTTAGGACGGAAAATACTTTAGGAAAAGAGAAACTCAAACTTAGGTCAGAAAATACTTTAGGAAAAGAGAAACTCAAACTTAGGTCAGAAAATACTTTAGGAAAAGAGAAACTCAAACTTAGATCAGAAAATACTTTAGGGAACGAGAAACTCAAACTTAGGTCAGAAAATACTTTAGGAAAAGAACAACTCAAACTTAGATCAGAAAATACTTTAGGAAAAGAACAACTCAAACTTAGGTCAGAAAATACTTTAGGAAAAGAGAAACTCAAACTTAGGACGGAAAATACTTTAGAAAAAGAGAAACCCAAACTTAGGTCAGAAAATACTTTAGGAAAAGAACAACTCAAACTTAGGTCAGAAAATACTTTAGGAAAAGAGAAACTCAAACTTAGATCAGAAAATACTTTAGGAAAAGGACAATTCAAACTTAGATCAGAAAATACTTTAGGAAAAGAACAACTCAAACTTAGATCAGAAAATACTTTAGGAAAAGAGAAACTCAAACTTAGGTCAGAAAATACTTTAGGAAAAGGACAATTCAAACTTAGGTCAGAAAATACTTTAGGAAAAGAACAACTCAAACTTAGGTCAGAAAATACTTTAGGAAAAGAGAAACTCAAACTTAGGTCAGAAAATACTTTAGGAAAAGAACAACTCAAACTTAGATCAGAAAATACTTTAGGAAAAGAGAAACTCAAACTTAGGTCAGAAAATACTCTAGGAAAAGGGCAACTCAAACTTAGGTCAGAAAATACTTTAGGAAAAGGACAACTCAAGCTTAGGTCAGAAAATACTTTAGGAAAAGAGAAACTCAAACTTAGGTCAGAAAATACTTTAGGAAAAGGACAACTCAAGCTTAGGTCAGAAAATACTTTAGGAAAAGAACAACTCAAACTTAGGTCAGAAAATACTTTAGGAAAAGAGAAACTCAAACTTAGGTCAGAAAATACTTTAGGAAAAGAACAACTCAAACTTAGATCAGAAAATACTTTAGGAAAAGAGAAACTCAAACTTAGGTCAGAAAATACTCTAGGAAAAGGACAACTCAAGCTTAGGTCAGAAAATACTTTAGGAAAAGAGAAACTCAAACTTAGGTCAGAAAATATTTTAGGAAAATAGAAACTCAAACTTAGGTCAGAAAATACTTTAGGAAAAGAGAAACTCAAACTTAGATCAGAAAATACTTTAGCAAAAGGACAATTCAAACTTAGGTCAGAAAATACTTTAGGAAAAGAGAAATTCAAACTTAGGTCACAAAATACTTTAGAACAAGAAAAATTCAACTTAGATCAGAGAGTACTTTAGGACAAGGACAACTCAAAGTTAGGTCAGAAAATATTTTAATACAAGAAGTACTCAAACATAGGTGAGAAAATACTGTTGGACCAGAAATATTCAAACATTCGTCAGAAAATATTGTAAATAAGAAATACCCCAACTTAGATCAGAGAATACTATAGGACAAGAAATACTCAAACATAGATCAGAAAATACTGTAGGACAAGAAATTCTCTAACTTAGACCAGAAAATACTATACGACAAGAAATACCCAAACGTAGGTGAGAAAATACTCCAATTTAGATCAGAAAATGCTGTAGAACAAGAAATTCTCCAACTTATATGACAAATTACTATAGGACAAGAAATACTCCAAATTAGGTCACAAAATACTGTTGGACAAGAAGTACTCAAATTTAGGTCACAAAATACTGTTGGACAAGAAGTACTCAAATTTACGTCACAAAATACTGTTGGACAAGAAATACTCCAAATTAGGTCAGAAAATACTGTTGGACAAGAAATACCCAAACATAGGTCAGAAAATACTGTTGGACAAGAAATACCCAAACATAGGTCAGAAAATACTGTTGGACAAGAAGTACTCAAACTTAGGTAGAAAATACTTTAAGACAAATGAAACAGATGCGAAGCTAACTTGTGGTGGGCAAAGCACAGGTAGCCCATTGAGGTGGGGAGGGTTCACTTAAGAACAACAACTGTTTCTTCTTCGAACTTTCTAACTAAATTTGTAAGCTGATATATTTTCGAACATAAATAAATATATTTCACTACTGTATAGAAACAACTATTATTTAAGAGAAATATTAATTAATTTATTAACTTGAGTATTTGTTTTATTCCCTAAATACTTCCTGAACCAGGAAACACTCAGTAACAGTTGTACAAGTTGTGAACTACTTCCTGAACCAGGAAACACTCAGTAACAGCTGTAAAAGCTGTGAAATACTTCCTGAACCAGGAAACACTCAGTAACAGCTGTAAAAGCTGTGAAATACTTCCTGAACCAGGAAACACTCAGTAACAGCTGTAAAAGCTGTGAAATACTTCCTGAGCCAGGAAACACTCAGTAACAGCTGTAAAGCTGTGAAATACTTCCTGAGCCAGGAACACTCAGTAACAGCTGTAAAGCTGTGAAATACCTCCTGAGCCAGGAACACTCAGTAACAGCTGTAAAAGCTGTGAAATACTTCCTGAGCCATGAAACACTCAGTAACAGCTGTAAAAGCTGTGAAATACTTCCTGAACCAGGAAACACTCAGTAACAGCTGTAAAAGCTGTGAAATACTTCCTGAACCAGGAAACACTCAGTAACAGCTGTAAAAGCTGTGAAATACTTCCTGAGCCAGGAAACACTCAGTAACAGCTGTAAAAGCTGTGAAATACTTCCTGAGCCAGGAAACACTCAGTAACAGTTGTAAGGTAAAAGCTGTGAAATCACTTACTGAAATAGTTATGTGTAGTTCAGAAGATCGAGGTAACATCAAAACATCATATGAGGTTTTTTTGTTCACAGTTGTGGATTACGTCATGAGATAACAGACTTTAGGCCCAGCATGGCCAGATAGTTAAGAGACTCAACTCGTAATCTGAGGGTCAGGAGTTCGAATCTCCGTCACACTGGACATGTTAGCCCTTTAAGCCGTGGGGCGTTATAATGTGACGGTGAATTCCACTATTTGTTGGTAAAAGAGAAGCCCAAGAGTTGGCGGTGGGTGGTGATGACTAGCTGCCTTCCCTCTAGTCTTACACTGCTAAATTAGGGACGGCTTGCGCAGATAGCCCTCGAGTAGCTTTGCGCGTAATTCAAAACAAAACAAACTATAAAACATAATGTTATTTATATGACTAAGTCTAACCCAGAAGAGAATCTATATAAATATAATAGCACTGTCTATTGCATGTATATGTAATCATTTCGCAGGGTGTGGATGGATCTTCGCCAAAGTTGTATAAAGATTCAATAGAAAAGTGAACTTTTTTTATTGGTCCGTTTTACATTTTTTACCAGAACTTCGTCCCTGATTGGAAGATCTTCAACAAATTCAGCATCAATGTTTGGTGGGTTCACTTCGTCCCTGATTGGAAGATCTTCAACAAATTCAGCATCAATGTTTGATGGGTTCATGGAAAGATACATACAAACTTACGGTTTCACATTTTATGTTTTTATGGATGTTTTTTGCTCACAGTTAAATATAAGGGAAGCAATTTTTCTTGACGTAAGATAACCTTTTTTAATTCACGTAACTTCCGAGTGGGGGACGCGTACGCCACCTAGTAGTTAATATTTTGTTTTAGAATAGCATTTTATTCATGATTTTGTTAAAAGTTGTTAACAATGAAACAAAAATAAAAAATGACGAGTCATCTGTTTACAAACGTTGAAGCATAATTCATATCTCACTTTAGAAGTGCAAACTACGGTCATATAACAAAGTGTTATCCTATTAACGTTGCATCAGTTAGGCAGTGTATGTTGGATAACGATTGTTTGTTTGTTTTTTGAATTTCGCACAAGGCTACTCGAGAGCTATCTGCGCTACCCATCCCTAATTTAGCAGTGTAAGACTAAAGGGAAGGCAGCTAGTCATCACCACCCACTGCCAACTCTTGGGCTACTCCTTTAGTAATGAATAGTGGGAGTGACCCTCACGTTATAACGACCCCCTTGGCTGAAAGAGCGAGGATGTTTGATGTGACGGAGATACAAACCTGCGAGTCGAGTGCCTTAACCACCTGGCCTTGTCGGGTCCTCACAGACTAATTCTCAAAATAAAAAGAATTTATTGATCGACCAGAAGTAGATGAATGATTGTGGGAAAGTAAGTGAAACACGTTCTTAATAACCAATCAAATGCTTCATCTTCCGACAAAATATGTCCCCCCCTTCCTGGTACAGCGGTACGTCTACTGATTTACAATGCTAAAACAAGGAGTTAGATTTCCCTCGTTGGACTCAGCAGATAGCCCGATGTGGCTTTGCTATAAGAAAACACGCACACTTCGATAAAAAAAAAATTGTGGTAGAGGATAACGGAACCGCTGCCAGCCTCAAACACGTGATCCTTCACTTCCCTGGTTGATTTTGTAAATAACAAAATCTAACTGGTTTCAGGATTTATTATTTACTTGCTTGTTTTTGAATTTCGTACAGAGGTACACAAAAAAAGTTTTGCAAATATCCGCCTCTAATTTTGAACCTACAAATCAGAGAAAAAAGATCACTATTTGACACCTCCCACCGCCCATTGGTGGGCTACCCGAATACTGTAAACTGGTTATCATTATTATAATATATCCACGCCTCAAAGTTGACTAGTTTGTTTTAACGACGACGATTATCGAACCACGAATCCTTCGATTAACGGTTCTTTTTAGCTGAAACTTTATTCAATGTAACATTCCATATTTTTCCTTTGTCATATTTTATTAAGATATCATGTTCTGTGCATATAATTTTATAAACATATGTAAATATATATAACAACATTACCATACTAGAGTGATAAATGCAAACGTTTCGTGTCTCTGAACCAGCCAATCACAGAATACCACGCGATTACAGTGTTGGAACTTGCACATCTAGCTTACAACAGAAGATAAGTGACGTCATAACACTCTAAACGTTTTTCTATGTTGAACAAACAAAGTTTTTACCCAATGTTAATAAAATAAAAACAAATAAATTGATATAAAAAGTCACTATTTGGACAAACTGTATCTGTAGAGACTCGATATTATTGTAAGAAAGAACGTTTGTTTCTTATCATTATTATCCCGTGATTAATTATACATTTATTATCCTTTAATGGATAACTTTTCATGTGGTGTCTGTTAAGATTGCAACCGTTAACTTAGGTGAAATTAACTAGTAGCACGAGATATGTAAACATTATTTGCTAAGCTGTATTAGACCACGTGGTGAGACGTTTGATTCGTAATCTAAGAGTCGTAGATTCGAATCCTTACACATCAAACATGCTTGCCCCTTTTAATCGTCGAATAATAATACCACCTTCAATCCTACTTACAATAATAAATTAGAGAAATATCTCTCATCTAGCTTTGCGTGGAATTCAACAAATATATTAATAATTTGATTTTCTTCTATGTTTTAAGACTGATACGTCTAAATTGGCCATACACATTAGAGTCACTGAAATAAAGACATGTACAATTAAACTATTTCTGATAAACAAAAGCCGCTAGAATCGTTTTTAGCGCTTGTTTCCAAATACTTAGCGATTTCAGTGCTAGAAGACAGTAGCGGTTTCAGTTTAGATTGACTTTTCTCCTTGTGAGAGAAAAGAGGATAAAACAAATATTTGGCGCTATCATTTCTTTCCTATCCAGTTCTTTTCGGTGGCGATATCCGTCAAAAAGAACACTGGAAAGTATCTACCATGTATTTGTATATCTATTAATATGTAAAGTTATAGAGAGATTGAAAGTTTTTTAGATGTCATTTGTATCTCCTATATAACTTACAGTTTTATTGTAAGTAAATCATGAATGTTTATATTGTACTTCAAACCTCGTAACTAACTTTCCCTACTTTACTAGCTAGCATCAACCTACTTCCTTGTAGTCTTTACTAAATAATTCATACTAACTCACCAGATGTTCTTGCGATTGTTTTTTGATCAAGAAATCCGAGTGGATCAGGTACACACTAAACCTCTACCCCTTTGTTTGTTTTAAATTTCGCGCAAAGCTACACGAGGGCTATCTGCATTAGCCGTCCCTAATTTAGCAGTGTACGACTAGAGGGAAGGCAGCTAGTCATCACCACCCACCGCCAACTCTTGAGCTACTCTTTTACCAACAAATAATGGGATTGACTGTCACATTATAACGCCCCCGCGGCTAAAAAGGCGAGCATGTTTTGTGAGACTCGAACCTGCGACCCTCAGGTTACAAGTCTAGTGCCATTGACCACCTGACCATGCCGCGCCCTACCCACTTTGACTTTGGTTCACTTGCTTGATTTTGTTTAACAAATCCTACAGTTTTCTCCGCCCAGTCTGTTAAAATCTGTTCTTACAACATGTTGCCACTGCACGCTGTATAACTTTTAATAGGTTGTCGCATGCGCGAGTAACCCTTTTCAGGCCATTTCCATGAGCGTCAAACATGGTTTCTTTGCTTGTTTCTTTTCTATTTTTACCAGAAAATATTTCAAATTTTATCGTTCGTTATGAGTGTATAGTCGTGTTCTCTCAAACAGTTCCATAGTTACAGATAAAACGTGCAGCACTAATTTCGCATTGACATAAATACCCTTAAAAAACAACAACATTATTTCTAGATATCGATTTGCCTAGTAGTAATTAGGTTATACAACGAGGTTACTAGATTTAGTGTGGGAAAAAAACTAAGGTCTAGGTTCATTATGCGTGTTAAAGTTTTCCAACGTGTTTAATGAAGCATTTCTGTTCAGATTTTTCTTGAAATAATCTATTGAATTATTAACAACTCTGTTTAGCAACATACAAATATTTACATAGTTGTGTTTATAGTTCGAGGAACTTTGTACGTTATAACGATTATTGGGTTTTGTGCTTTCTGTAGTTTGTTTGTTTTTGTTTCAGCTACATTTAACTGCCCAAGACAGACAAATCCTGCTACTGAATACAGTTATATAGGTTTTATATAATTTTAGTATGTCTTCAGTTGTCGTACATAATTAGATCTTTGCAATATTTTGTATCTCAGAACGGCTGGTATGGGTATTAACACTTTTATTGATAAGGAGAGAACAACGTTTCGACCTTCCTAGGTCATCTTCACGTTAAGAAAGAGAGAGTTTGAATGTGACCGTTTACGGACACATGTCTTAGGGACGAGAGTATAAAAGGATACGGGATTGTAGGGGGTGTGGCAAGTGGATGTTAGGTTACTAATTAGTATTGGTATAAAGGTATTAACCCTCTATTATATCCATACCTACTAATAACCTAACGTCCACTTGCCACACCCCCTACAATCCCGTATCCGTTTATACTCTCGTCCCTAAGACATGTGTCCGTAAACGGTCACATTCAAACTCTCTCTTTATTAACCTGAAGATGAACTAGGAAGGTCGAAACGTTGTTCTCTGCTTATCAATAAAAGTGTTATTACCCATACCAGCCGTTCTGAGATACATTTTTATTTCAAGTGGATTTCTTGTCATCGAGAATTACTTTTTCATATTTTGTTTGTACTTTCATTTACGTATGTTGCCCAACTTAGTTTAGAGAATAAGCAAACTGATCAACGTGTTGGAGACGACTGAACAAAATTCTATCTGTGAAGAAAGTTATTCAATAACACTATGTAACACCAATTTTGTTCCTGGATAGTACGTGTTATTTCTTAATTGCTTATGTTGTAACAGTATATAAAATGACCATTATTCCCTTCAAACTTTGCTTTTGCGACCTGGATAATGAAATTTAGATATTAACCTATTTTCTATGTAAAAACGGGCAAATTTGCACATTTTCATTTACATAAGGTCTGAATAAAACAACATATGAATCAATATTTACATGTATTTATACTAAAGTTATACAAAAATATTTAGAAGTGAGTAATTTCTCGAGATTTGCAACTGTAATATAAATCACTTTCAAGAGTCAGACCCCAAATATAGTCTCCCATCATGTTTTCGTTATACGCTCCTTGGTAGCAGAGTTCCAAGTCCAGTATATCTTGATGGAAACGCTCGCCTTGCTCCATTGAGTGTGATCCCATGTTTTCCTTGAATTTATCAAGATGAGCGTCAAGGTTATGGACTTTCAGGGGCATCCTGCAACCCATTTTGCCGTAGTTCTTCACTAGAGCCTCAACCAGTTCCACATAATTTTCAGCCTTATGACTGTTCAAGAAGCCCCGAACCACTGCGACAAAGCTGCCCCAAGCTTTTTGTCTCTCCTACTGAGCTTCTTGGGGAATTCTGTGCACTCCAGGATCTTCTTTATTTGTGGTCCAACGAAGACACCAGTTTTGACTTTTGCCTCAGACAGCGTAGGAAAGAAGTCTCGAAGGTACTTGAAGACTGTAGGCTCTTCACCAAAAGCTGTGACAGATTGTTTTATAAGATCCAATTTTATGTGCAATGGTGGGAACAACACCTTCTGAAAGGCCACTAGTGGCTCACACTTGACATTGTGCCTCCCCACAGAGAACTCAGTCTGTTGTGGCCAGTGCTTCCTGCTGCACCAAAGGCAAAGATAACAGGGAAACTTGGTAAAGCCTCCTTGGAGACCCATCAGGAATGCCACCATTTTGAAGTCTCTGATAACCTCCCAGCCATACTCATCATACATCAAGGCTTCTAGCAAGGTCGTGACGTTGTTGTATTCCTCTTTGAGGTACACCGAAAGGTATTTACATTTTAAAAGGTATAAAATTTGTATAATATAAAATCTTACTATTCAAGCAAGAAAATATTGCCAGTCTTACCTTCTAAAGTTTTTTCTGCAGTGGTCGCAGGTAAAATGGCGTTTGTCTTTTGTTGGCTTCACACATTTTAACAGATGCTGTCACAGAGTACGTTTTCGCTCTTGTTTTGATAAATTAGCCACATACATAGCAGAATGCGTCTGAAGAATAATGCCTTCTCTGATAAAATCAGATAGGTTTATGTGTTCACTTAGGCAGCTAAAGCTAAACGGAAGTGGTGAGTGGTGAGCCCCTGTATATATATTACTATGGAGAGTTCTAGAAAATTCTGAAACGTTTTTGAAAATTCTCGTAAGTTCTACAGCATTCTATAAAGTTCTTGAAAATTCTTGGAAGTTTGAGAAAATTCTCTATCAACTACTCAGCACTGAATCTACCTGAAATGTTCTGGAACATGTTTAAATTTGAAAATTTCATTACCCAGGTCACAAAAGCAGAGTTTGAAGAGAAAAATAGGTCTTTTCCATTTACTTTAGACATAAGCAATTGGGAAATAACACTTTATGTCCAGGAACAAGAAAAACTAAAAATTTTGTTACGTAGTGTAAATGATAATTACTGCAGTACAGTCACACAGTGCCTTGTATATGATAATTACTGCAGTACAGTCACACAGTGCCTTGTAAATGATAATTACTGCAGTACAGTCACACAGTGCCTTGTAAATGATAATTACTGCAGTACAGTCACACAGTGCCTTGTAAATGATAATTACTGCAGTACAGTCACACAGTGCCTTGTATATGATAATTACTGCAGTGCAGTCACACAGTGCCTTGTAAATGATAATTACTGCAGTACAGTCACACAGTGCCTTGTAAATGATAATTACTGCAGTACAGTCACACAGTGCCTTGTAAATGATAATTACTGCAGTACAGTCACACAGTGCCTTGTATATGATAATTACTGCAGTACAGTCACACAGTGCCTTGTATATGATAATTACTGCAGTGCAGTCAGACAGTGCCGTGTAAATGATAATTACTGCAGTACAGTCACACAGTGCCTTGTAAATGATAATTACTGCAGTACAGTCACACAGTGCCTTGTAAATGATAATTACTGCAGTACAGTCACACAGTGCCTTGTAAATGATAATTACTGCAGTACAGTCACACAGTGCCTTGTATATGATAATTACTGCAGTGCAGTCACACAGTGCCTTGTAAATGATAATTACTGCAGTACAGTCACACAGTGCCTTGTAAATGATAATTACTGCAGTACAGTCACACAGTGCCTTGTATATGATAATTACTGCAGTACAGTCACACAGTGCCTTGTATATGATAATTACTGCAGTGCAGTCAGACAGTGCCGTGTAAATGATAATTACTGCAGTACAGTCACACAGTGCCTTGTAAATGATAATTACTGCAGTACAGTCACACAGTGCCTTGTATATGATAATTACTGCAGTGCAGTCAGACAGTGCCGTGTAAATGATAATTACTGCAGTGCAGTCACACAGTGCCTTGTAAATGATAATTACTGCAGTACAGTCACACAGTGCCTTGTAACTGATAATTACTGCAGTACAGTCACACAGTGTCTTGTAAATGATAATTACTGCAGTACAGTCACACAGTGCCTTGTATATGATAATTACTGCAGTGCAGTCAGACAGTGCCGTGTAAATGATAATTACTGCAGTACAGTCACACAGTGCCTTGTAAATGATAATTACTGCAGTGCAGTCACACAGTGCCTTGTATATGATAATTACTGCAGTACAGTCACACAGTGCCTTGTAACTGATAATTACTGCAGTACAGTCACACAGTGCCTTGTAAATGATAATTACTGCAGTACAGTCACACAGTGCCTTGTAAATGATAATTACTGCAGTGCAGTCAGACAGTGCCGTGTAAATGATAATTACTGCAGTACAGTCACACAGTGCCTTGTAAATGATAATTACTGCAGTACAGTCACACAGTGCCTTGTATATGATAATTACTGCAGTACAGTCACACAGTGCCTTGTAAATGATAATTACTGCAGTACAATCACACAGTGCCTTGTATATGATAATTACTGCAGTACAGTCACACAGTGCCTTGTATATGATAATTACTGCAGTACAGTCACACAATGCCTTGTAAATGATAATTACTGCAGTACAGTCACACAGTGCCTTGTAAATGATAATTACTGCAGTGCAGTCAGACAGTGCCTTGTATATGATAATTACTGCAGTGCAGTCACACAGTGCCTTGTATATGATAATTACTGCAGTGCAGTCACACAGTGCCTTGTAAATGATAATTACTGCAGTGCAGTCACACAGTGCCTTGTAAATGATAATTACTGCAGTGCAGTCAGACAGTGCCGTGTAAATGATAATTACTGCAGTACAGTCACACAGTGCCTTGTATATGATAATTACTGCAGTACAGTCACACAGTGCCTTGTAAATGATAATTACTGCAGTACAGTCACACAGTGCCTTGTATATGATAATTACTGCAGTGCAGTCACACAGTGCCTTGTATATGATAATTACTGCAGTACAGTCACACAGTGCCTTGTAAATGATAATTACTCCAGTACAGTCACACAGTGCCTTGTATATGATAATTACTGCAGTACAGTCACACAGTGCCTTGTAAATGATAATTACTGCAGTGCAGTCACACAGTGCCTTGTAAATGATAATCACTGCAGTACAGTCACACAGTGCCTTGTATATGATAATTACTGCAGTACAGTCACACAGTGCCTTGTATATGATAATTACTGCAGTACAGTCACACAGTGCCTTGTATATGATAATTACTGCAGTACAGTCACACAGTGCCTTGTATATGCAGTATATTATCCGACACTAGCTAAAGTTAGTTGTGGCAGAATATAAGAAACACCACCTGGTGTCAGCTCTTGCTTTACTCTTTTACCAACTAATAGTGAAATTGATCGTCACATAATAATGCCTCCACGACTTAATGACGAGGATGTTGGCCGACCGAGTGTTTCTACCACAACCTTCATATTGTGAGTCAAGCTTCCTAACCACCAGGCCATGCCAATGCCTCACCAACAGACATTTATTTAAAACTCTGACACTAGTTGATAAAGTTTCCTCCAACTACCTTGTGATGTCATATAAACTTACACATCTCTTACCTTTGAATGTGATGTGAAACCCTACAAACATCTATAACATAACTTAGACTCTTATGGGTCAAGTGTAGTCGTCATTGAAAGCTAATAACATTTAAATACTGGTTAAGTTACACTGTACTATGCAACATCATACCGTATAGGAACATTCCTTGTCAAAAATACGTAAACTTTATGGTATAGTGATTCCTAATGGTTGGTATGATTTTGCTTTTATAAAGAGTGCTGTAAAAATGTATTATAATTTAATGAGTACAACTGGTTAGTTGCTGTATGACATAATATACTGTAAGAAAGAGAGCTTAGATCACAACACGAAACGCTCCAGATCCTTAAGACGTTTCTAAATGATGCCGTGAAGTTTAAGTTATGTAAATTGGGAAACGGTTTATAAAAATTTGAAATATCGAATAAAAATTGCAGTTTAGGTTGACTAATTGTTAGGATACGTTAACTAATAGTTTAAACAAACGCTGAATATGATGGTGGTCAAATCTAGGTAACCTTTAATCTGACACAACGTTGAATCCATTGTCCAGGTGATGCTTGTTAAAGTCGAATATTAATTAGTATTAGGCCCGAAACGTTGTTACTAATTATATTATTTATAGATTTTATTAACATCGTATCTATTTATTAAACTTTTTCTTAGACTTTTGTGTAGTTTATAATTTAATATATTTTGGTTTTAGTTTCTGTTATGCGTTAAATAATAATCTACACTGAAAATCGGTTGTGTGCTGTTAAGCGCAAAACTACAAAATTGACTTTCTGTGCTCAGTCCACCACCGGTATCGAAAATCGGTCTTTAGCAGTGTGAGTCCGCAGACAAACAGCAGTACCACGAGGAGGCATTTAGCCTTTTGAAACAGACCACTGAATGTAACTATGTGTTTTAGATTTAATCTTCTAAAATACACCATTGAATGTAATTACGAGTTTTCCATTTAATTTTCTAAAAAAATATCCTAGCCAAGAGGAAAGAGATTTCCTCAGTAAGAGCCCGGCATGGCCAAGCGTGTTAAGGCGTGCGACTCGTAATCTGAGGGTCGCGGGTTCGCATCCCCGTCGCGCCAAACGTGCTCGCCCTTTCAGCCATGGGGGCGATATAATGTGACGGTCAATCCCACTATTCGTTGCTAAAAGAGTAGACCAAGAGTTGGCGGTGGGTGGTGATGACTAGCTGCCTTCCCTCTGGTCTTCCATTGCTAAATTAGGGACGGCTAGCACAGATAGTCCTCGAGTAGCTTTGTGCAAAATTAAAAAAACAAACAAACAAACAAAATCCTCAGTAAGTGCTGTACTTTACGAATCGGAAGGGGGGACTACAACAACAACGTAGCTGCAACTTTTAGTTCTTGAACTTGTTTCTAACTCATCTATATAATTAGCATTGTGTACAACGTACACGACTTTTTCAACGTCCTATCAAGAAGGACATTAGTTTGTGAGATTGTGAAAATGATACGTGACGATAATTCTTTTAGTATTCATTTCCGTATATTGTTACTCGTTCAAATTACGAAAAAAACTAAAATAAACTTAAGGAAATGTGTCTTCTTAAATTTATAACAGACACTACAGAAGGGATATTAAAATATGATTGATGAAGACCATTTGATATAAGACACCTGCCTGCCACTCTTGAGAAGACCCAAAATTACTCGATTTTAAAACACTAGGCCCTTCTTAATATTTAGGTATGAACTTTAAGTATGAACCTCATCGTAAGAATATTGATTATTTTCCACTTGAAAATATCTTTAGTTATATTAATTATCTGTTTCAAATAGTGTTTTACTTGTCGTTCTTGATAATGGCGTATTTGGTGTGTAGAAATGATTAGGCATTTTATATGGTTAGGGTGTGTCAGATTTAATAATGTATATTTAATATATGTTGCCTTTTATCAAATACATTTTTGTGCTTATAAATCTTTTTATTTTTTGTTATCGTTCAGCACAAATTGTCCTAGAAACTTTATATTCTCGTCATACTTGTTAATATGCGAGTGACTGGGAGTGGCCTAGAGGCTAGTTTCTCGAGCCTGTATTAGCTGTGAAGGAGTTATAATCGTAACAGTCAGTCCTGCCATTCAGCTAAAAGCATCCCTTTAAGCCCCCAGCATGGCCAGATGGTTTAGGCATTCGACTCGTTATCCGAGGGTCTCGGGTTCGAATCCCCGTCACACCCATCAGCTGGGGGGGACGTTATATTGTGACGTGTGTATCCCACTATTCGTTGGTAAAAGAGTAGCCCGCGAGTTCGCGGTGGGTGATGATGACTAGCTGCCTTTACTCTAGTCTTACACTGCTAAATGAGGGACAGCTAGCGCAGGTAGCCCTCTTGTAGTAATACCCGAAATTCAAAACAAACCAAACCCTTTAAGCGACGAATGCTTTAAATGACTTTCTTCTGGTCGACAATTAATTAGGGATGGTTTCGATTAGATATTGGAGTCTACCAACTGACAGGTTGGTTCATGCATTGCATACGATGTCTTTATGATTGAAAATGCCTTGTACTCAAACTTGATGAAGAGTCTAACTGAATGAAGTACACGCAAACACGTTTTAAGCTATTAAACCAAACTTCTAAATAAAAATATAGGGTTTATATTTAGGAAACGAACATCCAAGATTACAGCAGACATCACCCATGGATTTGACAACACTGAATCTTTAATGGGCCTGGAAAGCCGAAAGCTTTGGGGAAACTAGTTTTCTTTCGTTAGAACTCTGAGGTCGCTTAAAGTGATTGAAACAGAAGGCAAGTAGAATCAAAATTTAGTTTGGTTTTAACTTAGTTTTGTAATTACTCGTAAAACTCCCTTTCGGAAGGAAATAGAATTATTTAAAAAAGTTCAGCCAATGTTGAAAGTTAACTATGTTAGGTTGAATTAATTTTACTATTAGTAATCTGTTTTGAATGAGTATAACTTATGAACGCTAGATCGGAGCCCTTAAACTGATAGGTATGAACTGTGAAAAGTAGGAGATCTGAAGAAAAAATAGGACTGGGGAAATGGTTGGACGCTCCCTCCCCTCACAGGAAACGTCAAACACCTGACCAGTTTTCTTTTCAGGTAAGTATTGATTTTCTAACACACCGGACTCAACCAATTTTGTAATTAAGCAGTCAAGAAATGATGTAAATTATTTTTATAGTTAAGCAGTCAAGACGTAATATAAATTACTTTGTAATTAAGCAGTCAAGTCATGATGTAGATTATTTAGTAATTGAGCAGTCAATACATGATATAAATTACTTTGTAATTAAGCAGTCAAGTCATGATGTAGATTATTTAGTAATTGAGCAGTCAAGACATGATATAAATTACTTTGTAATTAAGCAGTCAAGTCATGATGTAAATTACTTTGTAATTAAGCAGTCATGACATGATATAAATTACTTTGTAATTAAGCAGTCAGGACATGATATAAATTACTTTGTAATTAAGCAGTCAAGACATGATATAAATTACTTTGTAATTAAGCAGTTAAGACATTATATAGATTATTTTGTAATTAAGCAGTGAAGACGTGATATGGATTACTTTGTAATTAAGCAGTCAAGACATGATATAGATTATTTTGTAATTAAGCAGTCTTTTTCGTCAGCTTGACAATTTGTTTTATTGGAGAAACCCTCAATAACTGTGGCTTTGTTGCTTTTGCTTCTGATCGAAACGTTTTACCTTTATTACGTTATATTTACAAACATTATTATTATAAGGCTAGTGCTGGGCAGTATACTCATATATACTTTGCTTTGCGATTACTTAAAAGGCTTTAACAACGTCGCTCATTGAAAAAAAAGTGTTTGCTTTTGAGCATAGTCACATTGGGCCATCTACTGCAGTTACTGCGAGAAATCGAACCTAGGATTATAGCGGAGTAAGACTGTAGACATGACGCTGTCTCGTCGGGGGAACAGCCATTACAAGGCTTTCAGTTAGATGCAGCGTTTTAATCACGCAACTAAAACCAGTGTTAAAATAGTTATCATTGTTGTTATTCGACACACACTGGGTAACAATTTGATTGTTGTACGGTCAGACGAATTGCAGAATAGAAATTTGTTTTACAGTGCGCAACCTGAGACCAGTCTGACCATGCACTAATGAAACGACCCCGTACTGGAAATGGAATATTAACCATAATTCCAAACTTGCTATGTGTACCGATTAGAAATTTGGGTTTGTGTTTTTGAAATATACCAAAAAAAGTTATTGATTTCTATGAATTTATCCAAATGTATGTGTGTATGTTGGTGCGTGCGCATATATAAACTGCTCAAAAAATTAAAGGAGCAAGTCCGTTTTATTATATAATTTATCTCGATGTTCCAAATGTGATAATATTTTTATTTTTAGGTAATATGCTTCATTTTAGTTCCACCTGTATACATTTTTTAACGTGTGGTGATGAACGGTAAAACATGGAGAAATACATTTTTTTAATGACCAATATCACTGAAACTGATATCCCATAGGAAACAATAGTTTAAACAGTTTACATGCGTTTATTCAAGAAATGTTTGAAACATTCAATATCTAGTGTGATCTCCAAGCGTCCACTTGCACAATGTTACAAGCGGAAAATCGCTCTCCTCACTCTCGCACGTCCATCATCACGAGGCACAGTGAACCTGCTTTCGTCTGTCCACAGCACAGTTACCCATTGAGGAATTTCCTAGTTCAAGTGCTTACGAGCAAACTCCAACCCTTGCTGCACGGTGTCGCGCTGTCAGAATAAAACCCCTTGCAGGCCGTCTGGCCCTAAGGTGTCCTTCGTGCAGACGATTGCGGACTGTTTGGGTCGACACACGGGTTCTTGTGGAATGCTGAAGGTCATTTCGCAGTGACCGAGCCGTAGCTAACCTGTCCCGCAGAGCGGTAGTCACCGATGTAGCGGTCGTCTCTGGCTGTTGTGCAATGATGACGGCCTTGACCGGGCCTCCTGCCATAAGAGTTCGTCTCCTGGTAGCGTCGCCAAAGTCGATTGATGACGCTTGGTGACACACCGACGCGCTGTGCTACCCTCCTTTGGGTCTGGCCACCCTCCAGCATCTGGACCATCCTGGCCACCTCGTTCTCTGTCAGATGGCGCCCGTCTGCTTAGGTACACGAGATGAAGGTACACACTGACAAAACGAGCCGCAAAATATTCATGTTAGTGTTTCTTTCGAGATTTAATGATGAATGCACAGTTTCACGTAACAGCCTTATATAGGATACCTTGAGTTGTATTCTCCTCGAGTGAGGTGAGTTTCGTTTGAGTTGCTTCAAACTTCACTCGCAAGCTTAAAAAATACACTTGTAGACAAACGGATATATTTTTCATACATAAATTTAGTTAAGATAGAGTATAATAATCTAACTGTTTTCTGTTTTTTCTGTATTTTCTTTCAGAATGTTTTTTTTACTATTCTGGAGAAAGTCAAATATTCCTTGACTTTCCTTATTTCTAAGTTGATGTTTTACTTTAGTTATTAAACCCTAATTTCAAATAGTCTATTTTTAACGGTTTAACTGTTTTCCAAAAACTGTATATTCCACGTTCAATGAAATTTACTTTTGTCTACAATTTGTATTTCTAATTCTATTGTAACTTTCTATGCTAGAGACTCTGTACACGTAAAATTAATCGCTGTACATGGAACGTCCTTCAGGAGCCAAGATGTGTCTTTACACTACAGTTCGCTGAGAACGTCCTTCAGGAGTCAAGATGTGTCTTTACACTACAGTTCGCTGAGAACGTCCTTCAGGAGTCAAGATGTGTCTTTACACTACAGTTCGCTGAGAACGTCCTTCAGGAGCCAAGATGTGTCTTTACACTGCAGTTCGCTGAGAACGTCCTTCAGGAGCCAAGATGTGTCTTTACACTGCAGTTCGCTGAGAACGTCCTTCAGGAACCAAGATGTGTCTTTACACTGCAGTTCGCTGAGAACGTCCTTTAGGAGCCAAGATGTGTCTTTACACTGCAGTTCGCTGAGAACGTCCTTCAGGAGCCAAGATTTGTCTTTACACTGCAGTTCGCTGAGAACGTCCTTCAGGAACCAAGATGTGTCTTTACACTGCAGTTCGCTGAGAACGTCCTTCAGGAGCTAAGATGTGTCTTTACACTGCAGTTCGCTGAGAACGTCCTTCAGGAACCACGATGTGTCTTTACACTGCAGTTCGCTGAGAACGTCCTTTTGGAGCCAAGATGTGTCTTTACACTACAGTTCGCTGAGAACGTCCTACAGGAGCCAAGATGTGTCTTTACACTGCAGTTCGCTGAGAACGTCCTTCAGGAGCCAAGAGGTGTCTTTACACTACAGTTCGCTGGATATTAACAGTAAATTCAATCCTAAACTCCCAAAGAGGGTAATTTTGTAAGTATCTTTTCGAGACAAGATTTGTTTGTTGATTGATAAGTTGTTAAATAAAACACAGTGTACTAAAGTCTACATACTAGTCTAAATGTACCAGCTGGTAGTAAATTCAGTGTTTATCAATAAAGCTACATTATCAGCATCATTGATTAATTATTTGTCAATTTATTATGCTTCTGCTATTACCTCCTTATATTTAGCTTTCAACTGATATAAGAACAATTTCACCCGAGATTCTGTAGGGAATATCAAAATATCACGATAGTCAGCAGTGGGATAAGCAAACAGGAACAATTTGAAAGCAGCTACAGACATATTGTATTCTGCTTGCAGCACAGTATGTACCAAGGTGGTTCTAAATTGTTCCTGTGTGTTATTTGGATACTTATACGTTTCTTATGGTTGGTCGTTAGGTTCGTGATGCACTGACAGATTTCAGTTACCTTATTACTTCAAATCACTTGTAGCCCAAACGCTAAAAGAGTGCGGGAAATTTCAGTTCAAATTAAGATAAAACGGATTTGGTAAAAGATTTTTTTTCAACAAAAATGTTCTCCACTGGCAAATTAATATTAACTTAATATTTCCTTACAAACGTCACAGTTTTTAAAGGTTTGTCGCTCCTTGGGATTGAGAGTACATTTGAATGACTGAGTGTACAATTAAAGTACAAATGTAACTTTAGAATATCTAAAGTGTAAACCACTAGAATTATTCATGATGTGCTAAAACACGTGGGTCCAAAAGTCTCGATAAAACTGAAATAGAAATTCTTATAACCCGAGCGCTTCCGAAAAGTGGATCTTTATTCTTCAGGGGAAATCTGGGAACCACTAGAGTTATTTATGTGGCTCATACAAATTCTACTCGATTACGTAAGACGCTTTTTAAATTGCCTGTGGATAGATGATCTGTTTGGCTATAGGGTATCTAATAACACAGAAACACTTACAAAACATTTATATTATAATTAAATGTAGTAACTACATCTGAGCCTCATCATTGTTTTACATATAAATATAATTATTTCATACGTTGTTATTTCTACAGATGTGAGTGTTATGACAGATATGAACAAGGAAATACTCAATATATCAGAGTAAGTGGACCTGTACGATGGGGTCCCGGCATAATCAGGTGTTTAAGGCACTCGACTCGTAATCTGAGGGTCGCGGGCTCGAATCCCCGTCACACCAAACATACTTACTCTTTCAGCCATGGTGGCGTTGAAATGTGATGGTCAATCCCACTAATCGTTGGTAAAAGAGTAGCTCAAGAGTTGGCGGTGGGTGGTGACAAGCTGTCTTCCCTTTAGTCTTACACCGCTAAATTAGGGATAGCAACACAGATAGCCCTTGTGAAGCTTTGCACGAAATTCAAAAACAACCAAACAAACCTGTTCAGTAGCAAAAGGTATAAAACCAGTTCAGTGACCTGAGGTCCAACGAAAATGAAACTCCAACTGGTAAATGTCTCGGACAGTTTGACCAAAACACTTGCATGAACTTTCCTTGCCTTAATTTTAGAAATATAAACCCTCTTTGTAGTCTTACTGTTGCGTGACATCATACAACTCAAAACTAACATTTTGAACTAAAAACGTTTTAAAACTACTTTTTTATTGTAGGAATATTTATTAATTAATTCATTATGTAGTTTCAAGCCAGCTGTTAATCAATTGTTTAGAAACGTTAACGTCAATAATGATAAAAAACTAATTTATTAATAAATAAATGAATAATCAGTGTTATATTAATTCATACCTTATTAATGTGAAGTTAATAATAACTACCATTCACTCGTTTACTCTGAGTAACACCATAACATTTGTTGCTCAGGCAAACCGATAATTATAAAGCGTCAAGATATGTTTTTTTATTTTTGTTTTGGTATTTTGAGCAAAGTTACATGAGGGCTATCTGCGCTAGCCGTCCCTAATTTAGCAGTATAAGACTAGATCGAAGGCAGTCTAGTCATCACCACTCACCGCCAACACTTGGGCTACTCTTTTACCAATGAATAGTGGGATTGACCGAACTTTATAACGCCCCCACGGCTGAAAGGGCGAGCATATTTGTTGTGACGGGGATTCGAACCGGAGACCCTCAGATTTCGATTCGAACGTCTTAAACACCTGGCGTTAACAATATTACTATCAATATTGTTTTCCAGCTGGCCTAATGAACACTGGTGTTCAACCGAAAGGCCTTGTCGGCGTTCGATATAACTGTTGTAGTGTGGTTAACATATAATGTGTCTTGTGTCCATTGATAAGTTTTTATAATTAAGAGAGAGCTATATTTTCTAGAGATTGTTATTTCCATAACTTACTTACTCAAGTTTTGATACAATGAACCAGATTTATATGTATACATAACTATTTAATCATAGTTGACCCTAATGTATCCTGTTTTTGTCTGCTAGCTCCCCATTACATTGTCTATTTTGTAAATTAACTTCTGTTTTTCTCTATCATTTGTTAGGTTTTCCAATGCACTGTTTCTGTAGACATAAAAATGTTGTATTTATAACCACGTTTCAAAGGTAAATTTTTATTAAAGTAACACAAATGTTTGTACGAAAGCTTTCTTCAAGGGGTAATGACGATATCGTTAACCTCTACCCGGTGAAATCAGTTGACACTATTGTTTTGGTTTCTGTCTTATAATGTAATAAATAAAAATAACAAAAAAATCAAATTTGAATAACCAGAAGCTGTGTTGGTTCTGGTATATTTTATATAACCAGAAGCTATTTTGATACTGGTATAGTTTGAATAAACAGAAGCTGTGTTAGAACTGGTATAGTTTGAATAACCAGAAGCTGTGTTGGTTCTGGTATATTTTGAATAATTTTATTTGTGTTGGTTGTGACAGAACATTAAAAAATCAAACAAGTGTATAAACCGATGTTATTTTTTACATAGGTTCTTGTTAGAAATAATATATATATATATACACAATATTGTTGACAGTTTGAAGATAAAAGTGGTTCTTGAACCAGAAATATCGAAGTATGAAATTAACCACCAATATAAATATGAATTAAAAATTGTGATTAACGTTGTTTTAGTTTTAATATCATTTTTATATAATTTATCACAATTTATCTCATTTGTTTAAAGTAAAGATTCGCTTTGTGGAAGCCGTTTGATGAAACTACTGAACGGTGAATGTTAGTTATGTAGAAAATTAGTTCACTTGAATTGTGATAGAGGCCAACACAGTCGCCGTGAGCTTAGTTATCTCGTGGAAAGGAGAAAATAATGTATAACAAAATAATAATAAAACTGTGTTACCTGTCATACATTCACGTTTATGGTGTAGTGTGTAAAATTACATAAGACAAAAACAATTAAAATATTTAATGCATGTTTTTAAATAATATATTTTGCAAAGAATAGTTAATGTAACAGTAAAAGAACCCTGTTTATGGCGTTTCCAGTATTTTCCTGTGCAATGCTACGTACCAAACTATGTGCTGTGCAATGCTACGTATCAAACTATGTGCTGTACACCCATCTCGAGTAATCGAACCCCAGTTCCCAGCTAACGAATAGCACAAATATTTTTCGGGCAATAAAACTTATTAGCAGGGGTGTAAAAGCGTTTTTGCTACAGAATGGAGCAAATCTGCTAATAAAAATAATTCAGTATATTTTATACATTGTATTATCTGAGTATTACATCTATGTTTCCCCCTTAGGTTCAGCGGTACAGAAAATATGATATTCGATATATGGTAACAATTGTCAAATAGTCTGGTTTAGCAGGCAAAGCTGTTTCGTCAATAACATTTCACCAGACCTTGAAATCAGAGCACATCAACACTCCGCCGCTCTTGTTCATGTAATGCTTTTAAACTGTCACAAAATTCGTTACGCTGGGTTTTCGATGCGTAAAAATACAGCAAAATGTTGATCTCCGGTAGCTTTGTCTGACGCGTGGACCAATAAAATGATGGACACTATAGAAGTATTCGACTGGAAATAACTTTCCGGACGAGCTCGTGGTTTAAATGCGATGTTAAAAGGCAAATGTGAACTGAGGGGTGTAACTTAACATAGAAGTGTTTTATCAAACGTTAAAATTCAGCAGTTTAATTGAAGCCTAAGAAAATAATTTATGGCGTAAATATTGAGATTGTTATGTTAATTAAGTTTCGATGAAATGTCTATTAAAGAACACACACATACGTACGTCATAACAAACACAACTGCAAACAAATTATACTTATTGGTACGTTATATATGTCACAGGTTATAATAAACACTGGTACAAACACAGTCGCAAACAACTCACACTTATCGGTATATTATGTATGGAATAGATTATAACAAACAGAAACAAGTCACAATTACTATTACATTCTACGATATAGTTCATAGCTAACCTACACACACGTACAAAATCAAACCAAAGAATACATGGAGTAGCTACCTGCTTCAAAGACCTACAGACTAGATGATTATGTTAAGCATTACAAATAATATATCAGTGAACATTGTAATTTGTATCAGACAAGTCATAACAAAATTTGTTAGGCATAATTATTACGTAAAAAATTATCCAGTCATAGCTTAAGGTGCATATATGAAAGTGTACGTTTCGTAGAGACAGTTACACGGTCATAGAAAGGTTAAAAACAGTTATAGAATCGCTTTTAACTCATAACTACCGGTACTGGTGCACAAATAAAATAGTTATTGTTACATATTCTCACATATAAAGGTCTTAGTTAACATACATAATTCATGTATAGCTAACAGATAGCAATGAGTAGGATATATATCTAATTAAAGGTAAGGCAAGGTACAAGTGACTTTTCATTCGTTGTAGCTAAGTAAAAATTAGTACATTGCTTTATCGAATTTATTTCAAAAACTAAATAAAGTGTTTAGCAACCAATGTAGATAATTAAATATTTCTGTGGCGTTTACTGGCTTGTCCATGGCTGAATTATTTTGAAGGATGAATAACATATCTCAGGGTCGTCGTGGTACTATAACAATGAAAGATGAATATTGGTATTGCTCATTTATCTTACAGCTGACGTTTCTCAGCCTTGCTTTTGTTCGTTCTGAACATCTGTCTGAGGTAAGTAGACTAAACTACATTCCATCTAATAACGCTGGTGTATTTAAAGTATTAAGGAATAACCATTATCTGAAGATGAACGAAAGTTAAACAAGAGTTAGTTGGGAGTTTGTATCTTTTCCTGTCATCACTGCTGTAATGCGGGAGAAACGCTTTGTCAGGGGTAAAACTTTGCATTAAAATGAAAATATTCATTCTGTATTCACTGCAGTGCTGTAAGATTAGCTCAATTTTTGTCATCGTATTTTAGCTAATTACCTTTATTGTGTATGGGAATAATATATTTAGGTGATACTGAAATAGATAAAAATTTATACCAACGTTAGAAATTAGTATGAATTACTCTCCTTTTGGTTAACAATGAGCAAAAGAGAGATCTGAAAAATGTGACCGATTCAGTCAGCTATTATAGCTATATGAGACGTGTAGTAACATATGTATATATTTACAATAGTACGATTCAAGCTAACGATGATTTTATCCAGTAACTATTTACGTTAACGAAGGATCAAGATAAGTGAATCGAACATCGCACGAATTAGTGATTTGTGAGATAGTTTAAACACAGACACCATTGTGTATCTAATTATACGTTCTCTCCTCACAATTTGAACAAAAGATGAACATTCGAACAAATTACCATAGTAAAATGAATCAATTTTATATTTATTCAATGACGTCTAACTTACCAGGTAAATCTCCGAACTTGTTTTTTTAAAGCTTAACGGCGTCTTTATGGCACGTGTGCTGAAAGTGGATCAGGTGTGGGCTAAGTGATAACTGAGGATAGGAAGGTCCAAGGTTCAAGACATAATGCCACTGAAAATGTATCGAATCTTCAGCTGCGGAAGATTTATAGCAGTGACAGTTAATCCTATTTTTGGTTTCGAACGAGACAAAACTATTACAGGGAAGGAAGTGCTACCAAAAACTGCTCTCCTTCAAGTCATTAGCTCCAGTTCGGTGATATCTATACCTAGAATTTTAATTTGAGTGCTTATTCTAAGTGCGTTTAACACGCTGTTTAGGGTAATCTTTCATTAAAATACGCAGGCTTTAGAATAGAGTAAAAGTCTACGTCTTTTAATATTCTGAACATTATTGTATGCATTAACAACAAATATTAATTGCGTAGAATACTTCAGTGTCGTTCATTATGGTCAATGGGAACCTACTAGAAAATGTCACTGAATTGTTGGTAAATAATAATTACTGTGTCTCCTGGAATCGGTTAAATTTGTCAAACTGTTGAAATGTAACATAGCGTAGTTAGTAGCAGTTTCTTTTAGTTTTTTTGCACAGTGTGATTAGCCTAGAGATTTCCAGAATACCTCGAGTACTATTGTTACTGAATTTGTATTTTATACATGACAATTTTTTTTTTAGAATATTTATGTCAAACTACACAAAGATTATCTGCGCTTGAACATCGCTAACTTTGAACTGATAGAATAAAGAGAAGACACCCAGTTACTAGTACAAGTACTTGTCCTCAACTCTTGAACTTAGTAACGACATTTCATTGTAATTTCATTACGAAATGTTCCGCAGCAAAACTATCATGTCCAAAGCACGTCACTCACCTCAGCTTGCTTTCTCTAATTCATCCATTGAACAACTACAAAACCTTCCCAAGATGGAAATACAAAAGTGCAAGTCCAGCGGGCATCTTAACTGATACTTCTTCGTACGAAACGACACTAATACCCGTTTTAATCTTCCAACTACTTGATATACAACGGTTGATCGGAAGGTATGACTGATAAACCCATGCCCTGTGCAAAACCGGTACTCTGTTGTAGCACAAAGGATCCATAACATAAGTCTGATAATAAACAGGCTTCACTTTGACCTCTCTACTGAACCCTAACTTGTCCTTGGCGCATTACCCGTTGATCGTTACGAATCCCTTCGAAAATATTTTGCGACATGCTGTGTATCACTTCTGGAAACTGACTAGAAGAAATTGTACACGAAACGTTACAGTTATCAAGGTATTCACATATTTTGTATAAGTTTCGGCTAGCTAACAGAAGTTCATTCTGTTTTTTTATACTACGCTGTCATTTCTTTGGAAATTTCGTGGAACTAACCCTTATCGCTATTCCAGACGGAGATCATTGCGTTGCGTAATGCTTGGCTGAGACAGGTGAGCGTTCACGGATTCCTACCTTTCATAAGATATAGCAGAAATGTTCTGTATGGCAATAATTTCTTTTTATGTTTGATCATTCTTGTTAAAGTCGTCTTAAGAGCTACAAAATATCATAAATAACACAGACTACCAATCTCATCCGCTTAGAGATGGTTTAGATTTATAGCTTTGTACTAAAAAACAAAGTTAATGCATCATTGAAATATGTTCTGTTTTCCTAAACAAACAAACACCTGTATATCAAATGCCTTTATTTTTTATTTCGGTTAAATAACATTTATAGGAACAACAACAGACCTGCAACTACAGTTGTTATTATAAGTATGTTTGTTTGTTTGTTTTTGAACTTCGCACAAAGCTACTCGAGGGCTATCTGCGCTATCCGTCCCTAATTTAGCAGTGTAAGACTAGAGGGAGGGCAGCTAGTCATCACCACCCACCGCCAACTCTTGGGCTACTCTTTTACAAACGAATAGTGGGATTGACCGTTACATTATAACGCCCCCACGGCTGAAAGGGCGAGCATGTTTGGCGGGACGGGGATGCGAACCCGCGATCCTCAGATTACGAGTCGCACGCCTTAAAACGCTTGGGCATGCTGGTCCCATAAGTATGAAATTCAGTGGTTATTTTAACAATCTCAAATAAATGCTTCATAATCAGAATTGGAGTAATGTGTTGCTAACATAATATTTAAATTAGATAGCTTCATTCAACATTTTGTTAGAACGCCAATTTTAAAGACTTATGACACTCGTATTCGAGGTTTCCAGCGCCATTTGGGGACACATCACACATAGCCCTCTATGTATTATTTAGTAACAAGTAACTAAGCAACAGACTCTGTGTTGTCTAATGGTAAATATGCTATGATACTGGATTCAAGATTTTACGACTTGAGTCACATTGTCACAAAAACACGCTCCGTGACAATCCTATTTACGTCATAGTGAAATCTGATTTCTCAGACTGAAATATGACACTTGAGCGCTACTTTTTGTCTAGTTTTCCAGCTAAATCGTGGCGTTTGAATACCATCTTCAATCTAGTTTCCCGGTTACAATTAGGGACGACTACACGCATGTAGCCATCGTCTAGCTTTGGGTGAAAAGTTTAAAACAAACAAATTATCAGTAACTCTATACCAATATTTTTGTCTTATATATTTTGGTAATTGTACTCATGCGCAGTGTATAAATGAGGTCTCGTCATTAAAATCAAAGAACATTAAATCGACGTGGTTATTGCCTTATTATATATCTGTGCTACAACTGAATTCTAGTTCTTTTAATGAATATAGTTTCTATATTATAATAATTAGCTGATATAAACATTCCTCACGTTGCTATTTTACAGTTGTCTTATTTATATGTGTTGAAGTAAGATCTACTTCTAGCATATCCAAGCACTGAAGTCAAAATACATGATAAACTAAAGTATATTATCCTAAACTTTAACCGTTGTCTACTATCGCAACGAAGTCGACAGTTAACATATTTACTCGGGAATGTAGTATTTGGATTCTGATTGGTGCGTTTAGAAGTAATATTGAATTCTGATTGGAGCGTTTAGAAGTAATATTGGATTCTGATTGGTGCGTTTAGAAGTAATAAAGTACATATTTGTCTGGTGTTCTCTGTCGAGTCTTACCACTAATTCACCTTTCATTTTCTGGTAAGTAATAATATAAAATTGTAACAGTTTGTATTAGGTGTAACTAGAAGTTAAGTTCATTTAACGTCGTTATGTTATGTTTTATGGAGACATTAATTTCGTTGTGAAAACTGTTGTAAGAGCGTGTAACTAAATCTTATTTGAGAAACACTTTAAATGGGCACTTTAATATTTGATGTGAAAATATATATGTTGCATTTGTTTCTTTTATTTCCCAATGAAAATTTTCTAAAGCAAAAAAAAACAAACAAACAGATCTTTGAAACAACCAAAAACATTTCGTAACGTTAAGTATCCAGATTATATAACCGTTTATAACTGCAATAAAGTAACTAGATGAAGGTATGCACCTGATGTCATTCAAACTGGGAATACGACATCTTTAAGTTGATTTTATGTAAAAGAACCATTAAAATTGTAACTAAAGTGGTAATATACCGTTTGGATAGAGCTGTAAATTATTAAATATAATCTTTAAACAAAAGGAATGAATCAAAACAGATTATCAGGTCTCACGACTTGACATTTCTGTGTACAATCTACAATGTAATCTTACCCCCCACCTTTTAGAAATCATAAACTTAATGATACACTGGGAAATAGTGACGGGTTTATGGTTGAGACCACAGACAGTGGGGATAACTTTAAATTAAAGTGTATATTCATAATTTATAACTAAACATAATCCATAAAAGTTTATTATTCAATAACGTAAGTTCTCAACAGTGGAAGAATATTCATGGAAGTCAGAGAGTTAAACTGTTGCTTAGAATCATGAGAAATATTTTGGGAATGTTTATTGGGCATCACGTGTTTTATTAGGGCCTCGCTTTGTCAGTCTTTGTTCTGTATGAAAACAACGTTATACGGAACCTGCTTTTGAAGAGGGGGGAACGTTATCTAAATCTTACGAAGTAAAAATCATTTCGAAATTTTAAAAATGCGAAACCACATTACTGCAACGTACTGAGTCCATCGTGTATTTTTAATGTATTTTCATTTTCTTACAAATTTTTTTTCCAGTCGACTTCAAATTATAGCACGTGAAGAATTTTAATGAGATCATCACTGTTACGTTTTGTGTAAGAAATATCTTACAACTGTTAAACTATGGTAATTTAATTTATTATTTACTTTTCAGTAGAAACATTTATCACGTGAGGAACACGCGTTCAGCTATAACGTAAGTAATTACTGGCGCAAAAGGCAAGAAACATATTATTTGGACATTTTTATAATCTCTTTTGTTGGTTACTGTAAAACGTGTTTATGGTTACTTATATGCCAAGAAATGCTATTTTTGCGTTAGCCAAACTTTTGTTTTAATGAACTTAGTCTGAAAGAAAAAGTCTCATAAACGGTATGTTTTATATATATCTTGTATATATGTCTATATATACATATAGACAATTTTTAAAATTTATTTCTAAGGAATAATTTGCATAATATTAAACTGTGTTTTAACTTGAATTTTATTTTGTAGTTTTAATGGACTCTCGCATTATTCATTAAAGTGTTTTATCGAAAGCCATATTCTGCGCATGTTGCTGAAATTATTTCATGTTGTATTCTAATAACGATGCGTCTCCCAATGGGGTAGCAGTAAATCTGTCCTAAAAGTTAGGACGCTAAAATACAGATTCGATTCCTTTCCAAAAGACACAGCAGAGAGCCGAACTTGGCTTTGCTACAAAGCAATCAAACAAACAACGGATTTCTAGTCAGTTATTGATAACGTGTTAAAATTAAATGATTTTATGTTATTGTTTCAGTATATTGTTACTTACAACAGTACTGTGTTGTACACGAAACGTATGTGTAACTCAGAAAGAAACACCGTATTGTTGATAGATTTTAACAATTGTTATCCTACTTGACAGCTGAAAGGACTGGCGCACTTTATAACAAATAATACTCCAGAGGGAAACATGCAGAAAATCAGAAAGAAACTAAGGTTCTTTAAGAGAACAGCTTTGATCACACTGGTATCGAATTCAGTCGTTTATTTATTTAAGTTGTTATTGCGGTAAACGACTATTAAATTGGATGGTGATTGGGAAAAAAACTGAATTTTAGAGAAAACCTTTAACAAGACTAAAAAAAACAAAACAAAATTGGTCAATTAGAGTAAAAATTTTGTTTGGCAAGACTGTATTTTGTATAAAATAAACCTGGGATCGAGATTATACACGAGAGACTAAAGTAATATATAGAAACCAAAGAGAGGAAATAATGGGTATAATGTCTCGTTAACTTGGAAGTTACTGTATATTATTTCACAGAACATACAGATAGACGTAAAAAATGCGAGAACTCGTGTATTATGTCCAAGATGTACTACAGATCATGGAATGGGCTTTCCTTGTTATGTAATATAATGTGTCTAGTCTTCATTAAGTCCTCATAAAATCAACTTTGTTCAAAACCTGTATCAATCTCTTACACTGGTATTCCTCGCTCGACATAAAAGAAAGTGTATACTGTCACAGCGAAAGTAATACGGTTTTTCCACTGCCATTGTTCAAATTGCTTTAATTATCCATTGCCTTAAAGTATTTCCGTTTTTTTAATTCGAAAGCAACTCGTAATAGCAGAGATGTTTCTGAGTTAACGACGCATGTTTCAGAATCGTGGAGACAATTCAATAAAACTGATCCTACGAGAGCTAAGCGAACGGAAGAATTATTTAAGGCAGAAAAGCAAGTTAACCCTGGCGATTCTGATGTGTTTTAACATCGAGAGCTTACAAGGTATTATTCCTCTTAGACCATTACGTACGTACGGAATATTTAACTGATGTTATAACTTAATGATATTACTCTTATAAAGTGCGTACTTTTAGAAACACGCATTTCAGTTATAAAATGTTTGATTGAACCACGTATAGAAGTATCTGTCTTAATTATACATTAAAAGAATAACGACCTATTAGATTATTATAATGTTTAATAAACCATTCCCATACTAAAACATTGTCTTGCAAAGTTAAGATTTTAATTCTATATACCATATATACAAAAACGTTGTTAAAGGGAACAACTCAGTATCGTAAGACTTAGCTAAGTACTTTACAGGTTATGCTGTATATTATAAGCGCTTTGTTTATTGAGGGATAACGAAACGTAGATTACAACGTTCTAAGATCGTAAACGCGCCCCCAATATACTGAGTTAAGTATTTTAAAACAAAACTATAGTTTGTCAGGAAGACTGGTTTACACACTGCACTGTTTGGTTGAGCCTTAGGCTAAGTTTGTTTTGAATTTTACGTAAAACTACACGAAGGCTATCTGATTTGGTTTCTGGGTTTTGTATTTTTCGCAAAGCTACACGAGGGCTATCTGCGCTAGCCATCCTTAATTTAGCAGTGTAAGACTAAAGGGAAAGCAGCTAGTCATCACCACCCACCGCCAACTCTTGGGCTACTCTTTTACCAACGAAAAGTGTGATTGAGCGTCACTTTACAACGCTCCCACGGCTGAAAGGGCGAGTATGTTTGGTGTAACGACAGATGGTTAAGGCACTCGGTTGAGTCTGATCTTTGTAGTTTTTGAACAGATTGATACACACATACACGAAGATTTAATTGAAATGACAAGAAAGTGACGACTTTAAGGATTTACCAAACCATAAAGTATCGTTAGATTTAAAGTAACTGTTTCTTTTCTTAACATTATTATTAATATCAGTGTTTTACGTGTCTTGACATTATTATTAATATCAGTGTTTTACATGTCTTGTGATTGTGTGACAATAATATTAGACATCAGAGAGAACTCGGAATTCTGGGTAACGGAAACAATAAAAAACAACTGAAAACGTATTATTCGCATCGAACCAATCTTGAAAATAACCTGGTAATGTTCCAACTATAAGACAGCATCTTTGATTACGGCTTGTGACCATTTGTGCCGCAAACCAATTTGATGGTTTGCTCACATTTAGACTGGACAAAATGTTGTTGAAGGCTAGAAATAAAATGGCCACAATTTTTACTAATATGGAGTAATAAGTGTTTGATCATGGATTATTCATGTTTTGGGGATACAGAAATATTGTCCACAATTCGTATAAATATGGAGCAATATGTGGTTGGTCATTATTTCTTCACACTTAGTTGAGAAATGTCTGTGTGTTTTGTTATAGCAAAGCTGCAGCTGGCTCTCTGCTGAGTACACCAAGGGGAATCGAACCACTAATTTTAGCATTGTAAATCCGTAGACTTACCGCTGTACTATCAGGGGATAGTTGAGAAATACGTTGGCTACAGTTTATCGTAATTGAAGTAATAAATGTTTGGCTGTAGTTTTACGCGCATATATTAAAGTAGTGTTGACAACAGTGGCCTTCTAAACTAGATATACGTTGGCCATAGTTTGTATACAGAAGTGGTTGGTCACGGTTTTTTAATAATACAAAATGATAAATGTTCGGTCATGGTTTCTTCTCGTCTGGATCAAAGAATCACTGGCCAATGTTTGTACAAATGTGGAATAGAAAAGTAGCTGCCTGGACGTCGCTAAGCAATGTAAACATTTGGCCAACGTGTAGAATCATCTAAGTTAGACACATGGATGATACGATATCAACTCTAAGATAAATATTTTAATAAAACAAGTGTTTGGTATTTAGAACATATTTCTCTTCAACCACTTAACTTTCATAAATTAACCTATCAAATAACTAGAATTATTAACTATGAAAGATCAAATAGCCATAATTATGAGTTTTAAAAGTTTGTTTGTTTGTTTGTTTTGGAGTTTCGCACAAAGCTACTCGAGGGCTATCTGTGCTAGCCGTCCCTAATTTAGCAGTGTAAGACTAGAGGGAAGGCAGCTAGTCATCACCACCCACTGCCAACTCTTGGATTACTCTTTTACCAACGAATAATGGGATTGACTGTCATATTATAACGCCCCCACGGCTGGAAGGGCGAGCATGTTTGGTGTGACAGGGATTCGAACCCTCAGATTACGAGTCGAACGCCTTAATCACTTGGCCTTGCAGGGCTCGATGACGTTGAGAAACACAATTATGTAAAACCACTGCTACACCAATAACCTTGATTTCTTGACTCAGTACTTTTATCCGTACAGATGACAACAATTCCAGTTTCCTCCATAACATATATTTTTATTGATTAATAATGGAAACATCTTTTATTTTTAACAAACTATTTAATATGACGACATCACCTTATAGTTACATTTATATTCTCGGCATGGTCAGGGGGGTTAAAGCGATCGAATCCCCGTTACATCAAACATGTTCGACCTTTCAGCTGTGGAGGTGTTAGGTATGTGACGGTCAATCCTAACATTCGTTGGTAAAAGAATAGGCCAAGAGTTGGCAGTGGGTGTTGATGACTAGTCACCTTCCCTGTAGTCTTACATTGTTAAATTAGAGACGTCAGGCGCAGATAGCCCTCTTGTATCTTTGCTCGAAATAAAAATAAACAAACGTTACATTTACATACTGACTTGTCACTTTATTAAGATTTACCTCACCTTCGAAACACATGTGTAGTGCATAACTTCAGGTTTTCAACGTGTGATATTTGACACTTTTGGCTGTTTCACAGGACAATGAACATAAAATAACTTTACGGATACTGTAATAACTGTAAAATGTCGTCACCTGCTTATCATGTACTTCCTGTTTATTAACAGTTGAAAGTATAACAATTCTGCTACTAGAAAGAGCTGGTGTCACCTCCGGCTGAAGACTGTCAGAAGGGAAAGCTGGTTGCACCCACATGTAAGGTGTAACTAATGTCAGGCTGTATTACAGCTGACCGGTTCTTTCAAATGATGACCAAGGCGGACTATCTTCAAGTGTTCTGATGGAAGGACATTACTAAGATTGTAATACGACGACATGGAACCAGCCCAGTAGCATTTCACCTTAGATGTAACAGAAAAGTAGGTTTTGTTTTCGCATATCATAAACTACTGTATGAATGATTAAGTAGAGATATAAAGACAATAGCATAAGACGTTTGTGCATTCTACGTTTCTTGTTCCGACAGTATAAAACAAGCAAACCAACTGAGACGTATGGAACATTCTTACAACAGAAGCTGTGATATCTTTAGAACAACAAATCCAACCAACAATACGACATTTCCACCATGATACAGTGATAGGAAATGGCTCTACCAAGACATTAATGCAATAGTACGCTACACTCGAATTTCCAAAATTGGTTTAAAAACTATGGCGTTGACTTTATTTGGTCATCGCAATCAACTGCGGGATCGCAATTGGTTTGATCATTTCCTGGATTAATTGAACATCGCATTCACCGTCATAATTATCTTATGACATCTATAGAAAGTACATACAAAATATACTTCTCTACAGACGGACAACGATCACACAAGCCACCTTGTATCGTCTTGCAAGCTCGTCCACCTAGTTATTGTTTTCTTAAGATTTAAATTAATAATTTAATTTAATAAAGACTACTCATCACCGAGATAAAGATGTGTTGTGTTAGTTTAGAAAATCACTATAACTTTGTAAATAGAGATTCGAAATAACTCTGGATACAATATTCTAGTGCAGAAAGTATTTTATTGTTATAACGAGTACAACGATTCAAATATTCATTGTGCAAATTTCACTGCGAGTGCGTTATTTCTATATTTATATACTAGTGGCGAATGAACATTAGCGCCATCTCTACTGGAAAACATTGGCATTCCAATTATTCTTCTTCGCCGACGTCACGACGCCGTCTACCGGGTCCACCGGCAAAGTTGGCTGCCGCTAGTCCCATCAAATGTTTAGCAGCTTGACTTCCAGAAAATCCACGTGACAGTCCCAAGTCCAGGCCTCGTTTATCACTACAGTTGAAACATGCATTAAAATGTGATAAAAGATGAAACTGTGATTTCTGCCAAATAAATTACAAATTAAACATGATAAATCATGACACCATCTCATTCAAAATAAGAATACCTCGGATTTGTTTCACTGGAAATTGACATAAATATTTCTAAGGTGGTTAAATCACTTTTTTTCGTTTTTCTACAACAATAGGAACAAACTTTGCAAACCGAGACACTCCAGCCGTTCCTTATAATTTCAAAATGGTTGTGACAAATGTGAAACAGTTTACCTTACATTAATACTGTTGCTGTTTCCAAATTAATTTTTACTACTTTCTTGGTGATAGACACATATTCACCAACTGCTACAGATCTACCACAGTACCAGTAACTACGAAACTTGCCCAGTCCTGGGTTTCTCACCACGCAAAGAGGGAACTTTCTATAATGTTTGGCAGAAGAAGAGGACGTGTTATAGCAACGAGCTAGTCAAGTAGACCAATTGAATTCACGATTCTCTGTAACTGACGTTCTGATTCATTTATCATGGTATATACCAAGAATTTTTTCTCGGAATACAGGCGCAAATTACCAATACAAAACGGGAAATATTGGGGCGACTGGTAACTCTAAGCAATACCTACGTGTTGAAATGGTGAATGAAACTTTATAGGTCTTCTTTCAAACTGGCATTTTTATGTTGTTAATTGTTATTTTGAAGATTATAGTTCGTTTTCGTTTTTAATAAATTTAGTTATGAAAGAAAAATGAAACAGCAATCTCGGGGATACTTACGTTTTACCACTCTCGGAAGAAATCAAGCTATCCATTATTCCGGACAAAACACGCATCACTTCATCTGAATCATCAATTTCCACCAAAGCACGCCTGTACCTAAAGATTAGACAGTATAAAATTATCTAAAATCTATATGGCTAAATCAGATTTAAATATGATTTAAGCTATTATAATATAAATATAATTACAGTATAAAAATGGGAAAAGCTCTAGAATGCGCCACGGAACTAAGAAATATAGGCCTCGAGATTCAATTTGATCTTTAGAAAAGAATCTAACGTAACGTAAGTAAAATTCGTTCATATATAAATAGAGATCGTAGGAGGCACTGGAGATTTTATCCTAAAATTATTCGTTGATGTTCAAGCAACATACAATAAAAGCAAATAAAAATGGTTCATGTTTTTTGCGCTGAAACAATAAAAACAGTAACGGTCTTCTAAGGTTTTACTCAAGATATTTTCTGTTCCACAGCACCCTTGTTTCTTTCAAGAGTACTTTGATGCTAGACAGAGAAATAAAGAAGCATAGTCCATTGGACTTATATATATTGGAACCTTTTTTAAAGTACTCTCGAACTAAGAAGCTCACTTTCTTCTGACTTTGGTCAATGAATATAAGCCCTATTAGTAAATCTAGCGTTCCCTTTTTGGACAGCTAAATAAACAAAACATAGAAGTCACGATTTCTTGGCACGCCTGCAGAGCAAATCCTAGCACACTTACTGGTATGCTATAAATTTCTTCCAGCAAAATAATCTTTTATTTTACTCGAGAGCTCTTGGTCTCTTCCAGTTACTGGTAGCGTCTTCAGGCTATATGTTGTGGTGATTGATTCACCACTCATACACGTGTTCCCGAGGCTTAGAATTAAAAGAATGGTGTACTATCATTAAGCTAACAAAATACTTGCTTTCAGAGACTAAGTGCCGCTAAATTTGTTTTGTTTTGAATTTTGTGCAAAGCTACACGAGTGCTATTTGCACTTGCCTTCTCTAATTTGGCAGTGATAAACTAGAGGAAAGGCAGCTAGTCATCCCCACCCACCGCCTACTCGTTTACGAACGTCGCATTATAATACCCACACGGCTGAAAGGGCTAGAGCGTATAGTGACGGGGATTGGAACCCACGACCCACAGATTGTGGGCCAAGCGCTCTAACCACCACACTATATGGATAAAAGGCATGTACACCAAAGTACTAGTTTATGAGGCGAAGCCCCCTACTGGCATTCCCCGCTGGTACAGCGGTGAGTCTAAGGATTTACAGCGCTAAAATCAAGGGCTCGATTCTCCTCGGTGGACTAAGCAGATACCCCGATTTGGCTTTGCTACAAGAAAATACACATACACACACCAATGGCAAAGTGGTACGTGTTTCGATACCCGTCGTGGGCAGAGCACAGTAGTTCATTGTGTTGGTTTGTGCTTAACTTAAAAAAAAATGAAGTGAAACATTGAAACAAATACTCTTTTGTACATAACTCATCTCATTTGTGAGAAAATAATTTTTTTTTAAAAGCTCTTTTCAACTTTATTGTCTTAGTCTATCTGGAATCTTTGAGCAGTATTCAAGTAATAAAACAGTGCGTACGAAGTCAACGCACTATTTAATTTTTAAAATATACACCTTAACCAAACCAGTATGCTAGAAATATTTGTTACTTACGCAACGTAGCTGGCTTGGCTTTGAAGAAAGTAAGGCCTAGCATGGCCTAGCGCGTTAAGGCGTGCGCTTCGTAATCTGAGGGTCGTGGGTTCGCGCCCGAGTCGCGCCAAACATGCTCGCCCTCCCAGCCGTGGGGTGTTATAATGTGACGATCAATCCCACTTTTCGTTGGTAAAAGAGTAGCCCATGAGTTGGCGGTAGGTGGTGATGACTAGCTGCCTTCCCTCTACTCTTACACTGCTAAATTAGGGACGGCTAGCACAGATAGCCCTCGAGTAGCTTTGTGCGAAATTCCAAAAACAAACAAAACAATTGAAGAAAGTAACCGAATAAAATAACTAGAAAATCAAACTGCTAAAAAATATCGCGTTTGCCATCTCTATTTTATGTTGGTAAGAAGTGAAAACAGATTAGCTTACTAATTATGCGGAGTCAATTAGCAATTATTTGCTACAAGTGGTGATAAAAGAATAAAACAAAATAAAATAAAAACTAAAACTTAATAATCAGAACGTATTGCGCTTAACAACAAATACACAATACTACGAAATTATAGAGATGTTATAAGATATTGGTTCACGAAACAGCTTAAGTATGAAATTACATCTGTTTATAAAATTAATCAGTTATTAGAAAGCACTGTTTCCTATAACGCTGGATATCTTTTTAAATAAATTGTGTCAAAAACACATTAAACCTAGCTGTGTTGCTTGACGTTTGCGTAATTAAACAGACTCGCGCCAAGTGCCTTTGACGTCGATGCATCATAGCTATAGTACATTTTACTCGCATAAGAGTGGAAAGTAAAATAAAACCGTTTAAAGTTTATGGTGAAAAGGCTTAATCTGTACCTTACTACAACGATTCTCTGTTGACAGTAACAGAACGAAATTTCATCCATCTTCTTGTCATCATGGTTTTAATATTTATAGGTCAATAATCCGTCTTTTATCTGTAACAGTTTCATCAGCATTTATCATGTGAAAATGACGCGTCCAAGAACAGGGACCTTATATTTTAACTAGTGGTGACACCTGTCTTACGAAATATGGAAGGTTTGTAAAATAATCAAGTTTTTTCCATTTCCTGCGTGTAATGCAGTGTTTTCATGCTTGACCAACTTTCTGATACATGTTTTAATTTCTTGGCAAAATACATTTTAATTATGAACTGAGAGATTAGAAGGAAAGCATCCAGTGAACGCCATCTGCCCTGGGGTTGCTCTTCATAAACGAGGAGGGGTGTTGATTGTTGCATTATAACGCTCTCAGGGATGAAGCGGTCAGTAGACTTAACACCAGGATTCGAATCCGCGACCTGCAACTTATGAGCCGATCGTCATAACCACAAGGTTATGTTACGCCTGTTTGGACATGGTATCACAAATGGATGTGCAATTTTATAGAAACTGGAGGAAGAAGTGTGAAATCAAACACACCCGGAGACACAACGAACTTAATACGACACATCCGGAGACAATATGCACAACGAACTTAATGCGACGAAACTCAGCTCCAACTTATAGGAAACTTAAAAACTGAAACAAATTTTGGAGCGTAAAATATTTAACTTACCGAGGTTGAGGCAGAGAAGCTGACAAATTCACTGACAGGACTGTCATTAGAAGTATTACGGTGACGAAAACCTTGACCATTGTTTCTAAAATTAAAAAAAAACAAAACAACGTATAGACTAACAGTATTCTGATTAGAAGTTATTAATTGAATTGAATCTTAATTAATTAAAATATTTTTGCTGAGCAAAGTAATATGGAAGTAAAATAAAATAAATATTAACCGATTGTGACGAATTTATCTATTTTTACACGAATATTTTGGTTGCCGGAAATGAGAAAATAAAAGACTGTGCTATTGCAAGTCATACGTGTATAAATGTATAAATGATAGTTTTCAAAGAAACCCTCGAGAACGTTTAGCATGAAACGGTCTATGTGCCTTGTAAACACCTTTTACTACAGGGTGTTTGGAAAGTCACTGTGCACTTATATATTTATTAACAGGCACGTTTCAGTATAGAATACAGGAGGTAACTATGAATGACAATTATAAACAATGTTGAAAGTGACCCACGTTGGCATCAATACAGGCCTGGATCCTTCTTATTTTGGTTCTAAACACAGCTAATCAGTTGCTGGTTTGAAATAGTCTGAATGAATGCTGTTATCGCTGCTTTCAAACTGCACAGTGACTTTCCGAACACTCTGTATTATACGAAGTGTTAACATAGATAATTGCCTCGATAATTATGACAAGTGCTAAGTGTTTATTCTTTCACAGGGTCGCCGTCTATATAAAAAAAAAGAATTCTTATACGAAACACCTGGGTTCTGTATTACAGCTTGTCGTACTATCAATCCCACTGTTTGTTGGCAAAAGAGTAGCCAAAGAGTTGACGGTGGGTGGTGATGACTAGCTGGCTTCCCTCTAGTTTTACACTGCAAAATTAGGGACGGCTAGCGCAGATAGCCCTCGTGTAGCTTTTCGCGAAATTCAAAACTAACAAAAAGTCAAACGTTGCTCATCACAAAATAAATCAAAACAATAAAAATAACCATGATAAAATATCCCCGAAGTGTCGAAACAGTGGATACTTTTACAGTACGTGGAATCATATAGCATCGTTGTTGTTTTTTTAACATATTACTACCTAGAGTTTACTCTTGTTAGTTCTAATAACACAGCATGTATCCCAGGGAAACACTTTTCCACACCAAGGAATACTTTAGTAAAATAGACACCAAACAATAGATGTATTGTTTAAGATAATCATCACATGAGATAATTTAATATATATATATATATATTAAGGAATATTTTGTGCCTAAAGAGAATTAGTTTCTCACTAAACTTTTTGACATATTTGTAATTTTAAATTTAAGCTAAAATATTTCTACCTAATAGAAAACTTTATGTAAGATTTTTCTACGATAACTAACAATTTAAAAAAGTCCTTTGTAATTATAAATAATTAGAAAATTAGTCTCCAGAAAAACTTGTGGATGTTAAAATCGAGAATAAATATATTAATAAAACTACTGAGCGCTAATCTCTTCTCAAGATGAATTTAAACAGTTCCATCGATTTAGTTTCAGATTCTGGGAACCCTTATTTGCATATACGTAAGAACTGTGTTGATACTGTTATGGTTGCGTGTATTGTTATATAGTTTATCATGGTATCACACTAAAAATTAACTTCAGTATTATAAGCATAAAACGTGCAAAAATGTGGTAATATGATCTATCATACAGTGTCAAATTAGATACATCACATTCACCTGTTATATGTCCAGTAATATGCGTATAATGTTTCGTACACTTTTAATAGAAAGAAGAAAAACAGAATGAGGATAGAGTCAGGAGAAATATGTTTTAAAATCAGAGGCTTTTAAAATTTTACAATTAAAGAATCGTAAATTAAAGTTTAAGGCGTTAACTTGTACGTTGACAATAAATATCTGGCATTTGAAATCCAAGGACTACATTTGAGATATGTTTCTGACTGAAAATTTTAGACAAAATAAATAATCAAAACCAAAATAACTGCAAGAAATTGTAAACATCTTTAGAGTGTACGTAACGTTTCTCTTAGTTGTAATGTAACATGGTTATTTATGTAACGTTTCTTTTAGTTATAATGTAACATGGTTATTTATGTAACGTTTCTCTTAGTTGTAATGTAAAAGACATAGTTATTTATGTAACGTTTCTCTTAGTTGTAATGTAACATGGTTATTTATGTAACGTTTCTTTTGGTTATAATGTAACATGGTTATTTATGTAGCGTTTCTCTTAGTTGTAATGTAAGAGACATAGTTATTTATGTAACGTTTCTCTTAGTTGTAATGTAAAAGACGTAGTTATTTATGTAACGTTTCTCTTAATTATGATGTAACAGACATAGTTATTTATGTAACATTTCTCTTAGTTGTAATGTAAGACACACAGTTATTTATGTAACGTTTCTTTTAGTTGTAATGTAAGAGACATAGCTATTTATCTAACTTTTCTCTTAGTTGTGATGTAACATGGTTATTTATGTAACGTTTCTCTTAGTTGTGATGTAACAGACATAGTTATTTAAGTAACGTTTCTCTTAGTTGTAATGTAAAAGACATAGTTATTTATGTAACGTTTCTCTTAGTTGTAATGTAACATGGTTATTTATGTAACGTTTCTTTTGGTTATAATGTAACATGGTTATTCATGTAGCGTTTCTCTTAGTTGTAATGTAAGAGACATAGTTATTTATGTAACGTTTCTCTTAGTTGTAATGTAAAAGACGTAGTTATTTATGTAACGTTTCTCTTAATTATGATGTAACAGACATAGTTATTTATGTAACATTTCTCTTAGTTGTAATGTAAGACACACAGTTATTTATGTAACGTTTCTTTTAGTTGTAATGTAAGAGACATAGCTATTTATCTAACTTTTCTCTTAGTTGTGATGTAACAGACATAGTTATTTAAGTAACGTTTCTCTTAGTTGTGATGTAACAGACATAGTTATTTATGTAACATTTCTCTTAGTTATAATGTAACATGGTTATTTATGTAACGTTTCTTTTAGTTGTAATGTAACATGGTTACTTATGTTACGTTTCTCTTAGTTGTAATGTAAGAGACATAGTTATTTATGTAACGTTTCTCTTAGTTGTAATGTAAGAGACGTAGTTATTTATGTAACGTTTCTCTTAGTTGTAATGTAAGAGACGTAGTTATTTATGTAACGTTTCTCTTAGTTGTAATGTAACATGGTTATTTATGTAACGTTTCTCTTAGTTGTAATGCAACAGACATAGTTATTTATGTAACGTTTCTCGTAGTTGTAACAGACGTAGTTATTTATGTAACGTTTCTCTTAGTTGTAATGTAACAGACATAATTACTTATGTAACATCTCTGCTACTTGTAATGTTACAGACATAGTTATTTATGTAACGTTTCTTTTAGTTGTAATATAATGTAGTTATTTATGTAACGTTTCTCTTAATTTTTATGTAACATGGTTGTTTATGTAACGTTTCTCTTAATTTTTATGTAACATGGTTATTTATGTAACGTTTTTCTTAGTTGTAATGGAACCCATATGGTTGTGCAACGTTTTTACCTACTAGTAACGTAACCCACATGGTTGTGTAACGTTTCTTTCGGTTGTAATGCAACAGACATAGTTATGTAACGTTTTTCTTAGTTGTAATGTAACAGATATAGTTATTTATGTAATGTTTCTCTTTAGTTGTATTGTAGCAGACATAGTTATTTATGTAACGTTTCTCTTACTTGTAATGTTACAGACATAGTTATTTATGTAACGTTTCTCTTACTTGTAATGTTACAGACATAGTTATTTATGTAACGTTTTTCCTAGTTGTAATGGAACCCATATGGTTGTGTAACGTTTCTCCTAGTTGTAATGTAATCCATATGGTTATGTAATGTTTCTTCTACTTCTAATATGTAAACAACACACGTGTGTAGCATTTTTTAAAATCATAATATAACCGACATAATTTTGTAACGTTTCTCCAAGTTGTACTGTAACGTTTTGAATGGAAGAGTTCTCAGTAACTGTTAGGTTATATCGGACATCCACCTCAAAAACTAATAATAATTCGACTTTATAATAATTTCGTTGTAATATTAGATAAACCAAAAACTTAAACCATTAAAATTCGTGTTTATAATTGAGTGTGAAAAAGTTAATTAACAAAATTTATGGGTAATAAGCATTCATAATAAGAAAGTTTAGGGTCAATGTGTGGGTATAATATAAAACGTGCATTAATACCAAAGTCTAGGAAATATGCGAGTCACATATTCGTTTCCAATCAACACCTTTTGTCATCTTAAATCATATGTGATTTAATTTCTTACAAGCCCTAGTTTTTAAACCGCAACTTTATCTTCTAGAAACTTTTCGTGTAAAATAAGAAAAAAGTATAAAAAAACGCAAATGATAACTGAAACGTATTTTTCGCGATACAAATAATTCACAAAATAAATTCACCCGTATAGTTCAAACACACTATTCTTTCTGCAGCACTTGGAACTTGTGTTCGAAACAAAATGACTGAAATGAAATTTCAACTACATCTCCTCAATTTTACACGAATATTTAAACAAATGTTTCTTGTAACTGTAACTGTGAAAATTAAGCCTACAGTTGTCCAGTTGGACAGTTGAAATTATTTTCTCTTATAACTGTTTCTGTGAAAATTAAGCCTAAAGTTGTCCAGCTGAAGAGTATTAAAAAGTTTCTTTAAAGCTGAAACGAAACCGAATAAACAAGGTATATCTACATTTATGTAAATCAGATTTTCGGATGACTCTATACGAAATAAATTTAAATTGTAGAGGTCGCTACTAGACGTTCTTATAGTATTGAATATGAAGAAAACAGTTAAATCTTAATTATAATATTTCAACTAATTTTCATTCGACTGGGCCTTACTTCAAATTGTGAAAACTTCTGGCTGAGTCCCAAAATATCGTTTAACATACTTTTTTGGTATCTATAAGTGGAGCTATTGAATTACTTTTGGCACTACCCATGTGAGTTACGAGGATATATGTTTAACAAAATCTAAACTTACCACTAGGGCGATGCAGAGACAAAGTTCAAAGTTATTCTTTTGGGTCAGCTAGTTTCCAAGTTCTGTTTCTTATTATTGGAGATGCTGTGTCTTCGTCTGTCTGAATGACCTGATAGGCTGGCAGCTTTTATACAAGTACAAGCTGGCGAAATTGCTGAATTGACGTCTGTAGTGACGTAATTGCTGACACTTTTCTCATTGGTTGGAGATCTTGCAAGAATATTTAGGGCGGGGTTGTTTTGACAACTTGCGACGTTTAATATAACTCAGCAAGAAGTTAGGTGACAGAGGTGCACAGAATTAAAACACGAAAGAATATATTTTTCTGTAACGTAAGATTCATAAACTTTGAGCTTTTCTTGTTTTTATTGAAACGTGAACGACAGCTTTTAGAAACTGTGTCTAATAATAATATATTTTTAGGATACTATAAACCTTATTTATTCATGAAATATACATATTACGAGAGTTTAGAAATCTATGTACTTGTATTCAGTTATTCCACAATATTTTAACCAAATAAGAAATCCCTACTAATTCTAGATTCATATGTATGTTGCATGATCTCATTATAAATCCCCACTAATACTATATCCATATGTATGTTGCATGATCTCATTATAAATCCCTACTACTCCTAGATCCATATGTATGTTGTATGATCTCATTATAAATCCCTACTAATCCTAGATCCATATGTATGTTGTATGATCTCATTATAAATCCCTACTAATCCTAGATCCATATGTATGTTGCATGATTTCATTATAAATCCCTCCTAATCCTAAATCCATATGTATGTTGCATGATCTCGTTATAAATCCCTACTAATCCTATATCCATATGTATGTTGCATGATCCATTAAAATCCCCACTAATACTAGATCCATATGTATCTTGCATGATCTCATTATAAATCCCTACTAATCCTAGATCCCTATCTATGTTGCATGATCTCGTTATAAATCCCTACTAATCCTATATCCATATGTATGTTGCATGATCCATTATAAATCCCCACTAATACTAGATCCATATGTATCTTGCATGATCTCATTATAAATCCCTACTAATCCTAGATCCCTATCTATGTTGCATGATCTCATTATAAATCTCTACTACTAATAGATCCATATGTATGTTGCATGATCTCATTATAAATCCATACTAATCCTAGATCCCTATTTATGTTGCATGATCTCATTATAAATATCTACTACTACTAGATCCATATGTATGTTGCATGATCTCATTATAAATCCATACTAATCCTAGATCCATATCTATGTTGCATGATCTCATTATAAATCTCTACTACTAATAGATCCATATGTGTGTTGCATGATCTCATTATAAATATTTTACAGAGAAGAAAAATAATTTGGTAATGATTAGTGTGTGTGTGTGTTTTGAATTTCGCACAAAGCTACTCGAGGGCTATCTGTGCTAGCCATCCCTAATTTAGCAGTGTAAGACCAGAGGGAAGGCAGCTAGTTATCACCACCCACCCCTAACTCTTGGGCTACTCTTTTTACCAACGAATAGTGGGATTGACCGTCACATTATAACGCCCCCACGGCTGAAAGGGCGAGCATGTTTGGCGGGACGGGGATGCGAACCCGCGCCCCTCGGATTACGAATCGCACGCCTTAACACGCTTGGCCATGCCGGGCCCGTAATGATTAGTGACATTATAACTGAACTTTCAATAAAGAAGTTTAGTTGGTCAATAGTTTAAGACCACTTTAAGACCGTATAAGTAACCACATAGTATAGGTACTTAATTTTCACATAAACCTTTTTTTTTATCAACCCTTTGTATTTACTTTTTTGGCAACCACAGCATTTCAACTGTCAGTATCTTTGAAAATCTTCCTTCCCGGCATTTCTTGTATTCTGACAGCTAGTATTGTAAGCACATAATTTAGCTAGTTAATATTTCATGAACCCCCTTTAAGTAATCACAAGATTTAGTATCCTGCTTTATTATATTTTAAGACTTTCCACTCTTAAAATAGGATAGACGTGGTTATTAAAGAGCCGTTAGATCTTTATAAATGTGGCTGCTCCTTCCAATAAAATAGCGATCAAATAACCACAAAATAACCCTGCTTAGCAGACATATTTTATCAGGACACACCATACCGTATTTAGCTAATACTTTTTGGCATGCAGTTTTAAGATAGAAAGATAAATGAATTATGGAATAAATCATAACTAACATTGTATTATACATGTATTATTTAAGCATCTTTTCTTACTAAATACGCCAAAATAAAGATAATAATTGTATTAAAGATATCTGAGTGAATACACTGTTCACGTATCACAGCAGTATTGTATTAATACCGTTATTTTTATTTATTTATGTTGTTTTGTCACTTTGCCCAGATTACTAGCTAATATAATATATATCTTCTGATATTCAAATACATTTCGCTCTTTCTAGGCTTATTTTCAACCAAATAATAAATTATAAAGTGAATCAACTATTTTAAATAAACGTGGCCTCGCACAGCCAGGAAGTTAAGGTCACTTACTCACGATCTGATGATCGCGGTTTTCGTCTTGAGGTGTTAAATGTGTCGGTCAGTTCAACTATTCAATGACAAAAGATTGGCCCAGGAGTGGTTCTTGGTGGTGATGACTAGTTGCCTTTCCTCTAATACTTTACTGTTAAATTAGGGACATCTAGCGTAGATAGACCTCGTGCAGCTTAACGCGAAAGATTAACCAAACAAAACTGAGCAAGTGCAGTTGTAATAACATTATCTTTCAATCTGTAGTCCTCTGATCTCTAAGTTGAAATGATAAACAGTACTTACTGTTTGTAGTGTATAATAATAACTATTATAATAATTTACTGTTTAATCTGATTGTTAGTTTTATTTGAAAATATTTATACATTGACTCCTATTAGCTGTCACCTTTTTTTTATTCAGTAGATTGTTGCTTTAATCGTGTGATATCTATATATATATATATTTAATTTCCCGTGAAATCGGAGCTATAATTAAAATGAATAAAGAAAGAAACATGAGTAAATATTTCTTGGCGTGCCAGAGACAAAATTTTAATTAAAACTCATGGAAAAGAGACAAAATAATCACTGGTACCGTTAGCACAATGTTGACACTATCTAATTAATGATTAAATATTACATTTATGTGTCGTAAGTAGCATAAGAAGACAACAGCGACATCGGTTAACTGCACAATCAGCTTAAATCTTTCATGGAAACAGGTGGTTGTGACGTGTAGCTAAATAGGTGTTAGGATTTGGTGGGGAATTCCATAGGATCTGGCCTGTCTTTTGTACAATAACAGCTTTTCTTAGTGAACGACGATTTTTATAGTTCTAGTTTCCATAAACAAAACTCCAATTTTATTACCAGTCTCACTGCTTTCCCGGAGGCCATAGTTTAAACACTAGTTTTCTGAAAACTAATCCTGGAAATAAGTAGAAAGGGAAGAATCCTGTACTGCGTGATCAAAAGATATTTCGATTTTTCACATGTTGATACTTATTGAATACGAGATACACACACACACAGCGCAATCTGGAAACCCATTTCAAGAACGAAAACAAAGGAGGGAAATTCTGAAAGAAATATTGTTGTTGTTTTCTAATTTCTCTCATCCACTCTAATTTATATGAACTTTCAAAGAACATCGATTTTTGTTTCTGTCATTCATAAGGTAACGTGTCACATTTTGAGAGATGCAGATGTGTGGTTGGTTCACTAAACATTAATGAACTTGCTTTTAACTGGCCCAGAGGCATGTCTGTAAACTGATAACGCTAAATATTGGGTTTCGATACCCGTGATGGGCAGACCACTGATAACCTAACGCTTAACTACAAATAAATGATAAATTTGTGCACTTTTACTATTGATATCCCTTAAATAATATAATTAACACCTTATAGTTTTATTAATATAACTAACACACTGTTCTTCTTATAACACCATTATCTTCTCATTTTAATAACATAGTTAACAATATTTAATAATATAGTTAACAATATTTAATAATATAGTTAACAATATTTAATATTGGAGATAACATCCTACTCTTTTAACAATATAATTACAAAGTTATCTTTAAACACATAATTAACGTCATAAGCTACTTAATAAAATTAACAATCTAGTTTTCCATAACGAAGTTAGCCAGCGAAACGGAAATAATAAAACTATATACTCTACGAAATATGTAAAAACTAGCCCGCTGTTTATTATTTAGAATGTTTTGTTACTTATTCAGAATTTTAAGATTTATTTCTTTGAAAGATACTTTATTTATTTAAAGAGTTTTCCATTAGCTTTTATGTGAAATAATGCAACTAAACAACTTGATACAAATGATATTTAAGGACTGTTTTTCGACTTGTTGCTATCAGTTAGGCTTATATTTAAATTTTTAGTCAGGCCTTTATTTACATTTGTCACTGTAAGTTAATTTCAATTTGTTGCTATCAATTTTAGTTTGTCAAAACTAACCGAAATCGTTTCTTTGTTTCACTGCATAGCTAAACAAGAGACCCTCTGCGCTCTGTCCATCATGTGGAGACGACCCCTGATTTTAACGTTGCAAGTCGACAAGTATACCTGCTGACCAACTGAAACACAACTCAAACAACTATCACAGACAAATGGCCGACGTGTATCATCGATCAAATGTAATTAATTACTAGGCCTAATACTGTCGAGTATATTTACATCACAGTACCAGTTGTTATTAGGCCTAATATCCTTGATAACCCTCATATTAAAGTGCCAATTGTTCTTACAAAATTTAGGCTTAACATTCTTTATAATAATCATATTATATTGCCAGTTGTTATTACAAATATTAAACCTACAGTTTTCAAGACTTCTCCAGGTTTCATTGTTTAATATTTTATCAATAATAATTCTTAGAAGGGAAAATTAACCTTGCTATAGCTCTTAACAAATCATAAAAAAAATACTTCATCAAAGGAAAACCTTAACATATTTTACCGATAACTTATCATATAGTTATTTTGACATGAGTTTTGAAAAATTACAAAATTAATATATTACGAACGCACTGAAAACGAAATATTTCAAATAACCAAAAACTTAACATAAAACATGTATCGTAAAATATTAAGATGGAAGTGTTGTCATTCGCATATAAATTACTGAAAAATTAATATTATGCCTCAATATTGCAACTCTAAGGCAAAACTAGAAAAAAGCACGCCTAATAAGACAAATCTATTATTCTTCCTGTGTGAAACAGACAAATCTATTATTCTTCCTGTGCGAAACAGACTAATCTATTATTCTTCCTGTGTGAAACAGACTAATCTATTATTCTTCCTGTGTGAAACAGACTAATCTATTATTCTTCCTGTGTGAAACAGACTAATCTATTATTCTTCCTGTGGGGAAACAGACTAATCTATTATTCTTCCTGTGTGAAACAGACTAATCTATTATTTTTCCTGTGGGAAACAGACTAATCTATTATTCTTCCTGTGGGAAACAGACTAATCTATTATTCTTCCTGTGTGAAATAGACTAATCTATTATTCTTCCCATGTGAAACAGACTAATCTATTATTCTTCCTCTGTGAAATAGACTAATCTATTATTCTTCCTGTGTGAAACAGACTAATCTATTATTCTTCCTGTGCGAAACAGACTAATCTATTATTCTTCCTGTGCGAAACAGACTAATCTATTATTCTTCCTCTGTGAAATAGACTAATCTATTATTCTTCCTGTGCGAAACAGACTAATCTATTATTCTTCCTGTGTGAAACAGACTAATCTATTATTCTTCCTGTGTGAAACAGACTAATCTATTATTCTTCCTGTGAGAAGCAGACTATTCTATTATTCTTCCTGTATTCTAACACACGTTCATACGTTACAGCAAAAACACCGTGCTGAATTTAACTGAGTTTGTGAACTACGAATCAGAGGTCTTCAATAGATCATAAAAGAACTATATCGATAGAAAATAACAGATAACAGTTACTGGAGCGGCAGTATATCTAGTCACTCTTCTTACCTAATATTGAAGAACAAAAGGTTCAATATCTAACATTTAACTAGTTTTAAGTCAATTGTGAAAACGGTTTAGTTGTTTTCAATCAATGAAAGTAATTGTTGAGTTGTTAAAAATATGTTTTACACATTGTTTGTATTTAGAAACCTTGCACACAATCATAGTTTTGTTTCTCACTCGTGGATCTTACTTCGATAAATCTTTAACTGCATCAAACATGGCTGATACAACATGACTAAGATGATGGACATTAGGTAATTAAACATGTCTGATATTGTTGTAGTTTCATAAAACCTTACAACAACATTCATAACTAACATGATAAGTATTGGATAAGACTTTGATAAGAAACCATGACATATATGTTTCATAATACTCCACTACAACATTCGTAACTTGTATAATAGGAACTGGATAAGGATCTAATAAGAAACCATAACCAAATTCTTACTACAACATTCATAACTAACATGATGGGCAGTGGATAAGACAGGTATTATGGTTGTTGGATAAAGTTTGTTTGTTTTTGAATTTTGCGCAAAGCTACACGAGGGCTATCTGCACGAGCCGTCCCTAATTTAACAGTGTAAGACTAGACGATTTTTGTTTTGTTGTTTTGAATTAAGCACAAAGCTAAAAAATGGGCTATCTGTGCTGTGTCCACCATGGGTATCGAAACCCGGATTTTAGCGTTGTAAGTCCGCAGACATACCGCTGAGCCACTGGGGAGCCAGACTAGAGGGAAGGCAGCAAGTCATCACCACCCATCCCCAGCTCTTGGGCTACTCTTTTACCATCGAATAGTGGGATTGACTTTCACATTATAACGCTCCCACGGCTGAAAGCGTAAGCATGTTTGATGTGACAGGGATTCGAACCCGCTTTTTATTCTTACTTATGGCTCATAAATAAGAGAAATTATCGAGTCTTCCTTACCTCTTACTATCTTCATTCCTAGTAACTTTAGAATACGTTTTTAAGTTCGATATAATCTATTTTTGCTACAATTCTGAAAAAAAAACACACACAAGACAACATAGTTAAATTTCTGTGCCGTATCTTACTGCTCTTAAAAAAACACTCCTGGAGTGAAATTTACTGAATTTGAGAACTTATATTAGTGTCAATATAACCACCACAGAAAGATCTGTGTGATAATATGTAGGACTTCATCTGTATTTCTATAAATGATCTATTGAAACACTGAAAGTGGTTTTCCAGAAAACCAACTGAATTATTCATACTACCATAGAGCAACAATCTACCAAATAATCCCTGTTTAAAACAACCAACAATAAGTATTTAAAAAGATAAGTTCTGATAAAAGATATATTTCATTATATTTCTCTCATGCCCTATCTAATATATCCCATCTGATAAACCTTACCTAATATATCCTGTCTGATAAACCCTACCTAATATATCCTGTCTGATAAACCCTACCTAATATATCCCATCTGATAAACCCTACCTAATATATCCTGTCTGATAAACCCTACCTAATATATCCTGTCTGATAAACCCTACCTAATATATCCCATCTGATAAACCCTACCTAATATATCCTGTCTGATAAACCCTACCTAATATATCCTGTCTGATAAACCCTACCTAATATATCCTGTCTGATATACCCTACCTAATATATCCTGTCTGATATACCCTACCTAATATATCATGTCTGATAAACCCTACCTAATATATCCTGTCTGATATACCCTACCTAATATATCCTCTCTGATAAACCCTACCTAATATATCCTGTCTGATAAACCCTACCTAATATATCCTGTCTGATAAACCCTACCTAATATATCCTGTCTGATAAACCCTACCTAATATATCCTCTCTGATAAACCCTACCTAATATATCCTGTCTGATATACCACATCTGGACTGAATAAATAGTTTTGTTTTCTTTCTTCTTCAGGTAGGCCTCTGACGATGTTTCTACAATTAACGTTTAGAAATATCTTTATCATCAGTATTGATGACAGGACTCCATATGTTAAAAAACTTCACAATTTCATAACATGAAGATTAACTTTAGCAGGTCTATTTCAGTCTCTACTGTATTATCTATCTATGGTATTTTTTAATCTCTACTGTATTACCTATCTATGGCCTTTTTTAATCTCTACTGTATTATCTATCTATGGTATTTTTTAATCTCTACTGTATTATCTATCTATGGTCTATTTTAATCTGTACTGTATTATCTATCTATGGTCTGTTTTAATCTCTACTGTAATATCCATCTATGGTCTATGTTAATCCCTACTGTATTATCCATCTATGGTCTATTTTATTCCCTACTTTATTATCCATATATGGTCCATTTTAATCTCTACTGTATTATCCATCTATGGTCTATTTTAATCTCCACTGTATTATCCATATATGGTCTATTTTAATATCTACTGTATTATACATCTATGGTCTATTTTAATCTCTATTATATTATCCATCTATGGTCTATGTTAATCTCTTCTATAAAATCCATCTCTGATTAACCCAGTGTTTAAACGCAGTCTTCCTATGTAACTTACATTGGATTTCCTACTGGTTTGTTACATGATTTTTACGAGTGTCTTGCTTACATTGAATCATGTACAGTTTTGACAGGCTCTGTTGACTGTTATAGTATAATTATCAGGTTTAACACTTCATGTTGTCACTTGATTTTTCAGGCTACTACTTTAGAATGATTCTCTTTTGGTTTGGATAGCTTCGAAGATGTTCTATACATCTTGGTGTAAGATGACTTGTGGTACAATACTTTATTATTCAAATATTTTATCTTTTTTATTTTTGTAATATTGTTGTGGGTAATGGCCAGAGTTAAACAACCCACTTTGCTTTAGTAGTGTCACGGGTAATGGCCAGTGTTAAATAGCCTCACTTTGTTTTATGGCCAGTGTTAAACAATCAACTTCGTTATTGTTTCACCCGCCGTATTGGTCAACTTTAAACTCACTAATAATTTTAAAACGCATACAATGTTTACTAAGTAGTTCAGTTGCGTCATAGTAACGGATATTTAGATACGGTGTTGAGTGGAATACAAAATACAGTTAATGTTATATCTTGGCCAACTCCGAATTCTTAGCCGGTTTTTCTGAACTTTAAAAGTAGAGTTGGTAATGAATTATTGAGCAAAGCTAATTTAATATTACTCACAATAACAAACATATATTTAAAATCTTTGTGTTATGAATTTCCCTTTGGCGACTCAGCGGCATGTCTACAGTTTGGTTTGGTTTGTTTTGAATTTCACACAAAGCTACACAAGAGCTATCTACTAGTCGTCCCTAATTTAGCAGTGTAAGACTAGAGGGAAAACAGCTAGTCATCACTACCCACCGCCAACACTTGGGCTACTCTTTTACCAACGAATAGTGAGATTGACCGTCACATTATACCGCCCCTACGGCTGAAAGGGTGAGCATGTTTGGTGCGACGGGGATTCGAACTAACGACTCTCGGATTACGAGTCGAGTGCTTTAACAATCTGATCATGTCGGCCATGTCGATACTTGTGGTTGGTAGAACATAAATAGTCCCCATAGTACAGCTTTGTGTTTAACAGTAAAATAAAAAGTGAACATATGTATACATATATATATCTATATAATTTTTACTGTTAATTAGGCTTCAAATTTCAGACTAAGTCAACATAGCATTAAGATAAAATCGAATAACGTGCTAAGAAAATCCTCAATAATCACGTGATGAATATTCTCCGTTCACTAATTTTCTCAACAATTTAAAATTCACTGTTAACTACTGAGCTATATCTGCGTATCTAAGAAATATAGTCAATATATACTTATATGGATGATATATCAAGTGTCTCACAGAACACGTCAACAACTCGGAAGATGATTTGCCAGATACAGAACGGTAAGTTTATTTATTGTCAAACGTTTTCCTTCCACAACTTTAGCTAACCGAGCGGATGCTATTCATAGTGATACATAACCCGTGTTTTAGCAATTACGATCTCACTTTGTGTAATAAATTACTTTATAATCTTCATCATGACGCTTATTCATTATGTTCAGGACTCCTGGGCATGATTAATAAAAGAGGAAGATTTAGGCATAACTGAAGTGCAATTTGTAAATTATCCCTTAAATGTCAGTACCCCAATTACCCATCTCTCGGGTAAAGACTTCAATTAACATTAATGACACCATATAGGAACACGTTAACAGTGATAACTACACCTAAAATTACCTGTATTAATCATACATATCTGTCTCTCTATTCACCCGTCTATCTATCTATTTAGCCAAGTGTAGAAATATCAAAATTGTAGCCAAATATGTTAAACGTTCCAATTAAAGCCGTAACCAATCTAACCTTCGTTGCAACTAGCTAATGAATGTAATATCTGGTACAGTTCGAAATAGTCGCTGAATTTATGACTCTCTAGTTTATAGTACATAAAGTAACAAAAAGCGTTCAACAGAAGTCAATGGTAGTTTGTTGGTTTATTATTGCTGTATAAATAAATATATATACACATAACAATGTTTTTTGCGCTGGGAAAATCATTGTACAGAAAGATGACACGTGGGGAATTTAAGCAGTTAGAACAATAGACATACAATACAATCTGTATTTGACAAAGATTTAGTTCTCCCAACATTAGCTAATTAACGTAAGTGTTGAACAATAATTGGGCGATAAATCTGAGAGCTCATAACACTAGAAACCGCGTTTTGATACTCTGAGTGGACACAGCGAAGAGAGCCAATTGCGCAGCTTTACGCTAAACAACAAACAAATAGTGTCTAACGAAAACTTAGGCCTCAAAAACAAATAAAGTTGAAAATGTGGACGATATATTAAAATAAAGTATTAGTGTCTTCTTCTTATTGTAAATACTTGCTTATCGAATTAAATCAAACAGATAAAACTCAATAATTACGTAGTCTTCTTTGTTTCCTTTCGTCAGATTAAAATATGACAATGAAAGAAAATCACATTTTTTTTTTAATCGGTTGAACTGTTCACGTGACAAGAACATATTGTTAACAATAACAACTAAAGTCGCACATGCGCACTTACATGCATGGAACACTATGTATTAAAGTACTCTATTCTGGCAGTTAAAATCAGCTTATCAAAAAGATGCCACTAATGCTAAGAATCAGTAACACGCAGTAATTTGTTTGTTTCAGAATTTTACTTAAATACCAAATAAGGGTAATCATCGCATAGACATTTCTAACAGTGAGCTGATAGAGTAGAGAGAAGACATATATTGGACAATAGAAACTGCTCCCGTTTGGACTGTTTCTGTGTGTTCCGAAAGTATAATTTCACCGTCATTCTATTAGCGCGCACACATGGAGCTGCTTTTAGCGACAGAGGATTGCAACCTAACAATATTTGAGTTAAAAAGTCCAGACACGTTCGTCATTAGTCAACGCCTGACCTATCGCCATTGCTCGCCTCTACAAGTATGATAATTTCGTAGACTTCACTTAAATCGTGTGAGTTATGATTGTCTACATATTTCGTGCGAAATTGCTTCTTTTTATCGTAAAAAAAACACTTAATTATTAAAAATCTAGATTCATTTGCTCTGCTTGTTGTCGCTGGCTACCTGTAATTATATCGTGGTAAGAACTTTACTTGCAAAACAGCTTTAGAAGACCTGTCAAAGGTCAGTGTACAGATTATTGAGCAATATATGCATGTATATGTATATATATATATGTATGTGTGCTTGTGTGCACTCTCTTAAAATAAGATCCAGAAGTACTCAAGAACAAGACACGCCGAAACAAGAGGAAATCCTCAATTGCCGCGGCTGTAAGTAGATCTCAAATCGGCCAACAGACTGAGATATGAGCTAAATGTTTTTTTTATGACACACTGTGCTGTGATTAAAAACTATCAAAACCCTGTATTGTGAAGAGCTTTTGTGGTGATTGTAAATTCTTATTTTATTATTGCGTTTTAATTATTACTATTATACATGCATTGTACATATTACAGCAACTATCGAAAGTACTTGGCTTCGAACATGTTATAAGTGTGATTTATTTTAACACGTGCATCAAATTGATCACGAATGTAAAAATATCGATTCAGTATTAAACTTACATCGTTTCTAAATTAAACTATATTTTATTACATCACCAACGTTTGTAATAAGATCCAAACCTCTTTAATTAACAAATACACGATGTTAATTAACTAATATCATTATACTTTCGTTGTTTATACATTTACATTTTATTTTATACATTCAGTACACAGACTAACGACAATATTAGGTTGTACTTTTGTTGCAAAGAGATATGACATAAGAGCTATTGTTGGAACGCATTGTTACCAAAATTGTTTTCTACGTATTAAAAACTTTTAATCTAACTGATATACTCCAGGGTATACTATGAGACGCGCTTCTACGCACGCATATCGATAGAATAAATACTAATACCCAGCTGCACACCCTCAGGGTCTACTTAGTATGGGTGCAAAATTTCAGATTTCTTGGTTCTTTCCTCTTGGAACTATATCGGTCACATACACAAACACGCTCTTTCTATTACATGTTAAGCACCTTTCTTTTATTTAAGTACTATTCTTATTTCTCGAAAACCTTAATATGTCTACTTCAACTGGAAAACGTAATATACGGCGTGAAACTGTATGAGATAAACAAACGTTTGTCTATACGTGAAGCAAGCTTAAGGTCGTCGGGTTTTATCTTACCATTTATCTTTCTTATAAACCTTGATGTAGAGGGGAAAAACACTAATGTATGATAGATTTACGAAAGTGTCAAAATGTTTTTTTTTGCTTTTTTAGTAAAACCGTTGAATAATAAATTACAAAATAGCTTTTAACCAGGCTTGTCTTACATTGTTATAATATTTTCCTCTGTTCCGAATATGTGTGACAGATCGTAAAGAAAAATGTTACGTACCTAAATAATCGACCTTAGAAGCTTTTTGAGATGAAAAGCAAAAACTTTAGAAATAGCAAGACAAATATAATATTTATCGCAATTACTTGAAATCCTAAAAATACAGTTCAAAGAGATTTCATTTGTTTAAACTAAATCTAATTTTAAACAACTTAAACAGTATTATTGTCCTGCTAACACATTCCTTTACAACTTGAACAGTATTATAGTCCTACTAACACATTCCTTTACAACTTGAACAGTATTATTGTCCTGCTAACACATTCCTTTACAACTTGAACAGTATTATTGTCCTGCTAACACATTTCTTTACAACTTGAACAGTATTGTTGTCCTGCTAACACATTCCTTTACAACTTGAACAGTATTGTTGTCCTGCTAACACATTCCTTTACAACTTGAATAGTATTATTGTCCTGCTAACACATTTCTTTACAACTTGAACAGTATTATTGTCCTGCTAACACATTCCTTTACCATTGTTGTCTATATGTTAAACTATTTTTAACTGTTATTCACAACAATTTTAACAGTGTACAAGAGCACAATATTTTGTTTATTTGTTCGTTGTTAAGCACAAAGCTACACAATGGGCTATCAGTGCTGATGTCCATCATCACTGGTATTGAAACCCAATTCTTAAAGTCATAAGCCCTAAAACATACCACTGAGCTACCGGAGGCTCATCACGATAGTTATCTCCGTACCTTTAGTTCTAATGTTTAACACGAGAGGTTTGTTTAATCTTATATTTACCATAATTATTAAGTATAGCCTGAAAACATATTCGATAAAGCTAGAGAGCTTTAGAATTTGCACAATAACGATAGTAGCTAAAATATTTAATATTTATTTAGGACTTATGTATTATTTACTGCTATAAGATGAGGTTCTATAAGGAAGTATTTTTCTTTTATATTAACCGTAAATATTGTCAGAAAAAGAAATTGTCCAAACTGCAGTCAAAGGCATTCAGTTTCTCTGTTTGTATACGAATCAGTTTGTTTCAGATAAGAACGAGTTGACTTAAGAACCAAGAAAGAAAAACGTTTTCACTACACAAGAACTCTTTCAAAAGTAAAGGTCTGAATGTTCTACTTGTATTATGAAGCACTGTGAATGTGCTTTTAAAAGAAAGTTTCCCAGGTATCTCCCTGGGGTAATAGAAAAGGCTGTACATAAAGATTGTTTTCATAAGGATTACATGATCTTTACTTCGAATCTAGTAAAAACAATTAATTCCATGATTTTCCAACCTCGTTACCAGTCTTCGAAATTATTACTAAAATATTCCTTGACGTGCTAAGAATCCCCATTGAATTTTATGACAACGTAAACAAGTAGATCTTTGTATCAAAGGATTAGTTTATTAGTTGGTGCTAAGCGAAGAGAACAATGCAAGATTACTGTCCACAAATAACAAACTCTGATAACCACGAGAGAGAGAGGAACGTGCACCCATGTAGACAGAGATCAATACATAGCAAAACAGACTGACAAATATGTAATCTAATATGTTGAAAATTGTATAAAATATCACAAAGTAAAGTTAAACATGGATGGCTGGCAGCAGACCGATGTACAGATGAAACCACGTTTCACAAAAAAAATCTAATATTTATTGCTTCGTTGTTAAAGGTGTGACATAAAATCTACAGAGGGCGACAGAAGCGTTTGCCATGTTTTCCTCAATGTTTCTATTCAACAGGAAACAATAGGAGAATACAGCTAATTATGTCCATTTCCAACTAACTACACTTTGTGGTCACAAGACAAAAAAAGAAGTTAATTTTATTCAAGAATGTTGATTGCGTTTTCGATTGTAATGAAAGAAAAATCGACATTTTAATAAGAATTTCTTTAATTACCAAGAGTGATTCAAATAATGCATATTCACGATTTAACGTTTCAACTGCAACGTTCATTTGTTTAAGACTTTTCAGCATCTTTGAAGCAAAAGATGTGTTGAATTTTCGAATTAGGTTCTCAAGAAAGCTTTCATCCGTGATGCTCATATCCGTTTTCTACGTAGTGGAGGCTCAGCTGTTTATCTCGCTGTCACATCTCTGTGTATTTGACAATAGGACTAACCAGCTAATACTTTTTAAGCAATGGCCAGAACATCACCTAATGGATTAAATCAGATAGTGAAAGGCGAAACTACAAACAGGGGTTTTCATGATTTTCAACTTGAGGACCTTTAGGCGTGGCAGGATGAAGTTTGACTTAAACTGTACATTAGGATTTACTGAAGTAATATTCAAAACCTTAATCCAAAATTGACTTCATTCTTATAAACATAACTGTTCTGACTTGAAGTAAAGTTAAATTTATCCAAGTTCTGTGTTCCGAATGAACTGTCGAAATTCAATAAGTAATATAACAATAAGATTGAAGACTGATAAAAACTAAAAAATCAAATGACGAAAACCTCTTTTCAAAATACACGGTACTTAAAATTTAGTGTTAGGTTAACCTGAGAAATACACGGTAGTTAAAGTTTAGTGTTAGGTGAACCTGAGAAACTTGTAGCCCTTTATTTCAATAGTTTGCCAGATTTCTAAATGAGATGTTGTTAAATCTGTTTACAGTCAGGTGGTTTGGGCGCGTGACTAATAATCTGAGAGTCTTGGGTTCAAATCCCCGTCACATCATACACGCTCGCCTTTTCAGCCGTAGAGGCGTTATGATGTGACGGTCAATCCCACTATTCGTTGGTAAAAGAGTAGCCCAAAAGTTGGTGGGCGGTTGTGATGTCTAGCTGCTTTTCATCTTGTCTTACACAGCTAAATCAGGGACGGCTAGCGCAGATAGTCCTCGTATAGCTTTGCACGAAAGTAAAGAAAAACAAATAAATCTATTTGTGGTTTATTAGTAAAAGTATAATAACATTTTCACTAATCCACATACAGTCCTATTGATAGTACAACTAATACGGTTTGATTCAAAAACTTTAAAATTCTGAGCAGCTATCACGCTGAATATCGGATTTCGATACCTGACACACAAGACCTAAATTAATGTTATACCAAATGTAAAAATTAGTTTTTAAACACTTAAAAGTAAAGTTATTAATTCATGGAACAAATAACTTACTATAATGAGGCAAAGCAACACCCACGAGATAACAAAAAACATATTGTATGAAACAGTACCCTCGAAATAACAAAAACATATTGTAGGACACAATACCCTCGACATAACAAAAACATATTGTATGAAACAGTACCCCCTAGATAAAACAATATTGTATGACACAATACCCCCGACATAACTAAAACATATTGTATAAAACAGTACCCCTGAGATAACAAAACTCATATTGTATGAAACAATACTACTGATATAAAAAAACATATTGTATGAAATAGAACTTACTACATAGTAAAAAAAATCAACAACACAACATGTTCTACATTTCAGTATGTTTCAATTCCATATGAATTATTTGATAAAATAGGATAAGATTATTCGATAAACTTAAACAGCAACACTGCGATAACAAAAACACGTAACTTATGGTAGAATAACGTACCTAGCTAATCATATAATTCATGGTAACATAACTAATCAAACTCATCATGTTCTTATGGTAACATAACTAATCAAACTTATCACGTAACTCAAGGTAAACTAACTTATCAAACTTATATAACTTATGGTAACATGAGTTATCAAATTTATCACACAACTTACGCTAACATAATTTACCAAACTTACCATATAACTTATGGTAACATAACTTATCAAATTTATTGCATAACTTATGGTAACATAATTAATCAAACTCATCACATTCTGATGGTAACACAAATTATCAAACTTATCACATAATCCATTGTAACATAACTTATCAAACTTATCACATAATCCATTGTAACATAACTTATCAAACTTATCACATAATTCATGGTAACATAACTTATCAAACTCATCACATTCTGATGGTAACACAAATTATCAAACTTATCACATAATTCCCGGTAACATAGCTTATCAAACTTATCACATAATCCATTGTAACATAACTTATCCAACTCACCACGTTCTTATGGTAACATAATTTATCAACCTATCACAATCTTATGGTAATCTAACAGGCCATACAGTAACTTGTAGCTGAACAGTAAGTAACGAATTATATTAATCTAAGCTCTAGAAAAGAAACACAAACATTATACAACCACATGTTGTATTATTAATTTATTACATGTTATATAATATTCAGTTCTACTCTATTTCTCTCCACAGGAGCTCAAACTGTGATCGAGTTCAACGTTTTTGATCGGATTTTGTTACTCGCATAATGGGCACAGCAGAAATAGGTCATTGTGTAGGGTTGCGCTTAAGAAAAAACGTTTCAAACAAACAACTACTAATTCAATATCCTTTTAGATTGACCTTCTAAATAACGAATTAAACTTTCTAAAACGTATAATATGATTTGTTTTTTTGTTATCTACCGAGTACTGTTTCATACAATGTTTTTGTTATCTCAGTTGTACTGTTTCATACAATATGTTTTATTGTTATATCAATAGTACTGTTTCATACAATATGTTTTATTGTTATCACAGTAATACTGTTTCATACAATATGTTTTATTGTTATCACAGTAGTACTGTTTCATACAATATGTTTTATTGTTATCACAGTAGTACTGTTTCATACATATGTTTTATTGTTATCACAGTAGTACTGTTTCATACAATGTTTTGTTATCTCAGTTGTAATTGTTTCATACAATATGTTTTATTGTTATCACAGTAGTACTGTTTCATACAATGTTTTTGTTATCACAGTGGTACTGTTTGATACAATATGTTTTATTGTTATCTCAGTAGTGCTGTTTCATACAATGTTTTTGTTTTGTTGCTCTTTTATTTTATAATTGTGATAAGTTTCTCTTACATATTATTCATACTGGATTTTAACTCTTTTATCTAAATGTGAGAATTACGGTTCACTTGAGAATAAAATGGGAAAATTAGGCTAACAATTCATTTCTTATGAAAATTTGTTGAGAATTAATGGGTTTTATGTTTATCGTACAACACTAACTACTATAGGCACTTCTAGTATATAAGAAACTAAAGTCTTTATAAGACAACTTTTAAAGTTTAATTTAGGTTTCTTTAATCCAACTTTTCACGTGTTATTTAGAGGAATATAACTAATTTAATATGTTTCAATATTATGATACTATATTTATTACATACCATTACTAGCAAAATATAGTTCGTAACGTAATTATGGAGAGAAAAGTATTACCTCAAGAATAAAGTTGATTACATGGGTTCTTATCAAAATCAAGAATAAAGTTGATTGCATGGGTTCTTATCAAAATCAAGAATAAAGTTGATTTCATGGGTTCTTATCAAAATCAAGAATAAAGTTGATTTCATATGGGTCTTATCAAAATCAAGAATAAAGTGATCATATGGGTTTTATCAAAATCAAGAATAAAGTTGATCATATGGGTTTTTATCAAAATCAAGAATAAAGTTGATTGTATGGGTTCTTATCAAAATCAAGAATAAAGTTGACCATATGGGTTCTTATCAAAATCAAGAATAAAGTTGATTATATGGGTTCTTATCAAAATCAAGAATAAAATTGATTATATGGGTTTTTATCAAAATCAAGAATAAAGTTGATTATATGGGTTTTATCAAAATCAAGAATAAAGTTGATTGTATGGGTTATTATTTATCAAGAATGTTGATTATATGAGTTCTTATTTAATTCAAGAATAAAGTTGATTATGTGGGTTCTTTATTTAAATCCTTAAGTCTGCGTTTCTCGAATTTAGTAAAATTTATTTTCCTCTCGCAAATAATATCAAATATACTTATTTACCGAGACTTACATATGTAGTCTCTTATGAGATGTTGGAGATACTTATGACGAGTCTCTTATGAGATTATTGTACTTTATGACGAGTCTCTTATGAGATTGTTGGAGGTACTTATGACGAGTCTCTCTGAGATTGTTGAGATACTTACGAGTATCTTATGAGATTGTTGGAGGTAC
>NC_134831.1:119927907-119982363 GCF_004210375.1 Tachypleus tridentatus
AAGAAAGCTTTCATCCGTGATGCTCATATCCGTTTTCTACGTAGTGGAGGCTCAGCTGTTTATCTCGCTGTCACATCTCTGTGTATTTGACAATAGGACTAACCAGCTAATACTTTTTAAGCAATGGCCAGAACATCACCTAATGGACTAAATCAGATAGTGCGAAAGAAACTACAAACAGGGGTTTTCATGATTTTCAACTTGAGGACCTTTAGGCGTGGCAGGATGAAGTTTGACTTAAACTGTACATTAGGATTTACTGAAGTAATATTCAAAACCTTAATCCAAAATTGACTTCATTGTTATAAACATAACTGTTCTGACTTGAAGTAAAGTTAAATTTATCCAAGTTCTGTGTTCCGAATGAACTGTCGAAATTCAATAAGTAATATAACAATAAGATTGAAGACTGATAAAAACTAAAAAATCAAATGACGAAAACCTCTTTTCAAAATACACGGTACTTAAAATTTAGTGTTAGGTTAACCTGAGAAATACACGGTACTTAAAGTTTAGTGTTAGGTGAACCTGAGAAACTTGTAGCCCTTTATTTCAATAGTTTGCCAGATTTCTAAATGAGATGTTGTTAAATCTGTTTACAGTCAGGTGGTTTGGGCGCGTGACTAATAATCTGAGAGTCTTGGGTTCAAATCCCCGTCACATCATACACGCTCGCCTTTTCAGCCGTAGGGGCGTTATGATGTGACGGTCAATCCCACTATTCGTCGGTAAAAGAGTAGCCCAAAAGTTGGTGGGCGGTTGTGATGTCTAGCTGCTTTTCATCTTGTCTTACACAGCTAAATCAGGGACGGCTAGCGCAGATAGTCCTCGTATAGCTTTGCACGAAAGTAAAGAAAAACAAATAAATCTATTTGTGGTTTATTAGTAAAAGTATAATAACATTTTCACTAATCCACATACAGTCCTATTTATAGTACAACTAATATGGTTTGATTCAAAAACTTTAAAATTCTGAGCAGCTATCACGCTGAATATCGGATTTCGATACCTGACACACAAGACCTAAATTAATGTTATACCAAATGTAAAAATTAGTTTTTAAACACTTAAAAGTAAAGTTATTAATTCATGGAACAAATAACTTAATATAATGAGGCAAAGCAACATCCCCGAGATAACAAAAAACATATTGTATGAAACAGTACCCCCGAGATAACAAAAACATATTGTATGACACAATACTATCGACATAACAAAAAACATATTGTATGAAACAGTACCCCTAGATAAAACAATATTGTATGACATAATACCCCCGACATAACAAAAACATATTGTATAAAACAGTACCCCTGAGCTAACAAAACTCATATTGTATGAAACAATACTACTGATATAAAAAAACATTGTATGAAACGGTACTACCAAGGTAACAAAAAACATATTGTATGAAATAGAACTTCCTACATAGCAAAAAACAACAACACAACATATTCTACATTTCAGTATGTTTCAATTCCATATGAATTATTTGATAAAATAGGATAAGATTATTCGATAAACTTAAACAGCAACACTGCGATAAACAAAAGACGTAACTCATGGTAGAATAACGTACCTAGCTAATCATATAATTCATGGTAACATAACTAATCAAACTTATCACGTAACTCAAGGTAAACTAACTTATCAAACTTATATAACTTATGGTAACATGAGTTATCAAATTTATCACACAACTTACGCCAACATAATTTACCAAACTTACCATATATAACTTATGGTAACATAACTTATCAAATTTATTGCATAACTTATGGTAACATAATTAATCAAACTCATAACATTCTGATGGTAAACACAAATTATCAAACTTATCACATAATTCCCGGTAACATAACTTATCGAGACTCATCACATAATTCATGGTAATATAACTTATCCAACCTCACCACGTTCTTATGGTAACATAATTTATCAACCTATCACAATCTTATGGTAATCTAACAGGCCATACAGTAACTTGTAGCTGAACAGTAAGTAACGAATTATAAATTAATCTAAGCTCTAGAAAAGAAACAATAAACATTATACAACCACATGTTGTATTATTAATTTATTACATGTTATATAATATTCAGTTCTACTCTATTTCTCCACAGGAGCTCAAACTGTGATCGAGTTCAACGTTTTTTGATCGGATTTTGTTACTCGCATAATGGGCACAGCAGAAATAGGTCATTGTGTAGGGTTGCGCTTAAGAACAAACGTTTCAAACAAACAACTACACTAATATCCTTTAGATTGACCTTCTAAATAACGAATTAAACTTTCTAAAACGTATAATATGATTTGTTTTTTTGTTATCTACCGAGTAATGTTTCATACAATATTTTTGTTATCTCAGTTGTAAATTGTTTCATACAATATGTTTTATTGATATATCAATAGTACTGTTTCATACAATATGTTTTATTGTTATCACAGTGGTACTTGTTTCATACAATATGTTTTATTGTTATCACAGTAGTACTGTTTCATACAATATGTTTTATTGTTATCACAGTAGTAATTGTTTCATACAATATGTTTTATTGTTATCGCAGTAGCAATTGTTTCATACAATGTTTTTGTTATCTCAGTTAAAATTGTTTCATGCAATATGTTTTATTGTTATCTCAGTTGTACTGTTTCATACAATGTTTTTTGTTATCACAGTAGTACTTGTTCATACAATATGTTTTATTGTTATCTCAGTTGTACTGTTTCATACAATATGTTTTATTGTTATCACAGTTAGTATTGTTTCATACAATGTTTTTGTTATCACAGAAATTACTGTTTCATAAATATGTTTTATTGTTATCACAGTAGTACTCTTTCATACAATATGTTTTATTGTTATCACAGTAGAACTGATTCATACAATGTTTTTGTTATCACAGTGGTACTGTTTCATGCAATATGTTTTATTGTTATCTCAGTTGTACTGTTTCATACAATGTTTTTTGTTATCACAGTAGTAATTGTTCATACAATATGTTTTATTGTTATCTAGTTGTACTGTTTCATACAATATGTTTTATTGTTATCACAGTTGTACTGTTTCATACAATGTTTTTGTTATCACAGTCAAAATTGTTTCATACAATATGTTTTATTGTTATCACAGTAGTAATTCTTTTTCATACAATATGTTTTATTGTTATCACAGTAGAACTGATTCATACAATGTTTTTTGTTATCACAGTGGTACTGTTTCATACAATATGTTTTATTGTTATCGCAGTAGTACTGTTTCATACAATGTTTTTGTTATCTCAGTTGTACTGTTTCATACAATATGTTTTATTGTTATCACAGTAGTACTGTTTCATACAATGTTTTTGTTATCACAGTGGTACTGTTTGATACAATATGTTTTATTGTTATCTCAGTAGTGCTGTTTCATACAATGTTTTTGTTTTGTTGCTCTTTTATTTTATAATTGTGATAAGTTTCTCTTACATATTATTCATACTGGATTTTAACTCTTTTATCTAAATGTGAGAATTACGGTTCACTTGAGAATAAAATGGGAAAATTAGGCTAACAATTCATTTCTTATGAAAATTTGTTGAGAATTAATGGGTTTTATGTTTATCGTACAACACTAACTACTATAGGCACTTCTAGTATATAAGAAACTAAAGTCTTTATAAGACAACTTTTTAAAGTTTAATTTAGGTTTCTTTAATCCAACTTTTCACGTGTGTTATTTAGAGGAATATAACTAATTTAATATGTTTCAATATTATGATACTATATTTATTACATACCATTACTAGCAAAATATAGTTCGTAACGTAATTATGGAGAGAAAAGTATTACCTCAAGAATAAAGTTGATTACATGGGTTCTTATCAAAATCAAGAATAAAGTTGATTGCATGGGTTCTTATCAAAATCAAGAATAAAGTTGATTTCATGGGTTCTTATCAAAATCAAGAATAAAGTTGATTTCATGGGTTCTTATCAAAATCAAGAATAAAGTGATCATATGGGTTTTTATCAAAATCAAGAATAAAGTTGATCATATGGGTTTTTATCAAAATCAAGAATAAAGTTGATTGTATGGGTTCTTATCAAAATCAAGAATAAAGTTGACCATATGGGTTCTTATCAAAATCAAGAATAAAGTTGATTATATGGGTTCTTATCAAAATCAAGAATAAAATTGATTATATGGGTTTTTATCAAAATCAAGAATAAAGTTGATTATATGGGTTTTTATCAAAATCAAGAATAAAGTTGATTGTATGGGTTATTATTTATATCAAGAATAAAGTTGATTATATGAGTTCTTATTTAATTCAAGAATAAAGTTGATTCTGTGGGTTCTTATTTAAATCCTTAAGTCTGCGTTTCTCGAATTTAGTAAAATTTATTTTCCTCTGAAAATAATAATAATATCAAATATAATTATTTACCGAGACTTACATATAGTAGTCTCTTATGAGATGTTGGAGATACTTATGACGAGTCTCTTATGAGATTATTGGAGGTACTTATGACGAGTCTCTTATGAGATTGTTGGAGGTACTTATGACGAGTCTCTCATGAGATTGTTGGAGGTACTTATGACGAGTATCTTATGAGATTGTTGGAGGTACGTATGACGAGTCTCTCATGAGATTATTGGAGGTACTTATGACGAGTCTCTTATGAGATTGTTGGAGGTACTTATGACGAGTCTCTTATGAGATTATTGAGGGTACTTATGACGAGTCTCTTATGAGATTATTGGAGGTACTTATGACGAGTCTCTTATGAGATTATTGGAGGTACTTATGACGAGTCTCTTATGAGATTATTGGAGGTACTTATGACGAGTCTCTTATGAGATTATTGAAGGTACTTATGACGAGTCTCTTATGAGATTATTGGAGGTACTTATGACGAGTCTCTTATGAGATTATTGGAGGTACTTATGAAGAATTCTCTGACATAACGCTGAGCTTCTTCAGAGATATTTTTCGAGATACTCTATGATTTTCGTAGCTCTTAACGTATGATGGCCCTGCATGGCTAAGCGTGTTAAGGCGTGCTACTCATAATCTGAGGGTCGCGGGTTCGCATCCCTGTCGCGCGAAACATGCTCGCCCTTTCAGCCGTGGGGGCGTTATAATGTGACGATCAATCCCACTATTCGTTGGTAAAAGAGTAGCCCAAGAGTTGCGGTGGGTGGTGATGACTAGTTGCCTTCCCTCTAGTCTTACACTGCTAAGTTAGGGACGGCTAGCACAGATAGGCCTCGAGTAGCTTTGTGCGAAATTCAAAAACAAACAAACTTAACGGATGACATAGGAAATGAATGTGCTAGGTAACATGTAATAATTTATAATTAAAGCTGGAAGACTTAACATCTTTGTGTTCATGAGAACACATTTTACGAGTATTAAGTGAAATCAAAGATTTCTTATTGCTGAGGTTAAAATACTTTACAACTTTAACTAAGGAACAAGATTTCTACAAAAAATGTTCATTGTGTACTTTTTGTTGAATGACTGATTGTATTAACTATCATTAGGAACGACTTCAAAATGAAAACAACATTAATAATGATACTATTAAGAATCTTATAACAACAGAAAGCGCCGTATCAAAGTCATGATTAAGCTCACTGGAGAGTAAAATCTGCGTATGTTTGCACATGAAGAGAAATTTGCTCTTCTGACATGAGCACAGGAACACTTTCACAACTTCCGTACATCCAATTAATCACATCAGATTCTATACACGTTGTGGTTGATGAACCATGGCCCCTTTCTGGAGGACGGATTCACGGAGCCTGTGAACGTCCTGAATTACACTTTATGGGTTTCTTTTGTTCTTTCTAGCACATATTAAGCACACTCCATATTCTCTTACGCCAGTCAGTTCGGCACTCCAATCATTACACCCAAGACAAACTCTGGCACGCCAGTCAGCGTACCCAAGACAGACTCTGAAACACCAGTCATTACACCCAAGACAGACTCTGGCACGCCAGTCAGCGTACCCAAGACAGACTCTGAAACACCAGTCATTACACCCAAGACAGACTCTGAAACACCAGTCATTACACCCAAGACAGACTCTGGCACGCCAGTCATTACACCCAAGACAGACTCTGGCACGCCAGTCATTACACCCAAGACAAACTGCCACTACAGTCATTACACCCAAGACGCAAGTGAAGACTTCAATGAAGAGAAATGATTTCTTGTTATCGATGTTTCATGTGAAGTGTTCCTGGCTGTGTGTAAGAAGAAAGATTATTCCCGGCCTCAAATCAGTGTTATGAAGCCGTCTACAGAATAAATGAGTAAACGAAATCTAAACTATATCACCTTTGGGTGTCATCTTCTCAACTGGGCAGATCTCAAAACGTGACTCAGTTTGAAAAATAATTTGTGGGGGGTTGTGACTTTTTTTCGCCTTCATCATGATAATGATTACTGATTTGTTATTTCCCCCCAAATAAGGAAACTAGAACATTGAAACACATTCAACATTTAAGGAACACGTTATCGAGTTGTCCATTTTTCAAACATCCCGATGACCACATGTTGATCTTCATTGTCACCTAAGTTTTCTCGGACTTATGATACTCAGTAACTAATTACACGTGCGCCGAATTTTCGGGGTACATCAATCTCCTTTTAGTCTTTAAAATACAGGTATCTACCTATTTACACTCTAGGCTCGTATATAGAATTCAAGAAAACACATGAGTTGCACGTTGACAGGTGGAAGGTCGTTGGTATCAGTTACAAACAGGTATTTCATTGATCCAATTTGACCAGAAAGGTTAATCCTTACAAAAGGTTGAGCATTATTTTTATCTGACAAATAATGACGAATTATTTCCACTTTAACCTTTGACTTCGCATCTAGAACGTTCACTATGCCCTATTATATTTCTGGACCAGAAATGAACAAAATGCCATTTGCTTGTTGAGACATTATCTGTATTTTCAATAAATATATTAATAATGATCTATTTCGATCATACTTGTGTTTTTTTTTAAATAAACGTATTGATGTTAGAATTACTTCGCCTCAGATTGAGTTAATTTAAGTAACTTTCTCAGGATGTATTCATAGTTTCTTAGAGCGAGAACGTTCCAACTAAATGAAAAATCTAAATGAACTGCAGTTTAAAATCTGTTTTAAAAGATTTAACTTTTTTCGCGGGATTTTCTTAGAGTAGAAATTTCAAGTAAAAAACTTTAATTTTTTTTAATAATAATAATAAAATACGTTTTAATATTTAAAAAGGTCCTCTATAGACTAAAATGTCAGAACTTCTATCTCGGTGTTTTTGTAGCTGAATAGACAAGAGGTTTTCACTTAAGCCTAATCAGAAAAGGAAAGTCTGCAACATAAAGCCTGGGAAAGTTGCATTTGGTGTTCATCGATCCATTCTCTCTATCATGAACTTATCTGTGTTAAGTTGCTTCAACTGAAATATAATACTGTCGGTGACACTTAGGATATTGTGAAGACGTTGAGAGATAAAGCAAAATTACGAAAGCAATTTAAAACGACATTTTGAAAATGATACTGCTCTGTTAGCTTTTACTTAAAAGTGAATGTATATTTTTTCCTGCCGTAAATTCTCAAGATAATTGAAAATGTGTCAATATAAAACAAGCTAATTCTATAAGAATATGGCACGCGTAAAATCAAAAATGAAATATATAAATAGACAGTTCTAAACTATGTGGAAATGTACATACTAGTTAATGGTGTATGTTTTAATACTTTACTGTTATTATTTCTGTTCATTAGTATTTTCCATTATCTTCAAAATGTGTCAGTGTTTCTGGTACAACCGTTACGTTTAGAGAGCTCTAGGTCAGTCAGTTAACCGCCAGAGGATAACGTTAGATTAAGGTCACTTAATAATGTTTCATTGTTTATAAATCTACACATTTTCAATACATTGATTTGTAGCTAAACGGAAAGATAATCGGTCATACTTAAATAGATAATAATATATTTTGTTTGTTTGTTTTTTAATGTCGCGCGAAGCTACACGAAGGCTATCTGCGCTAACTGTCCCTAAATTAGCAGTATAAGACTAGAGGGGAGGCAGCTAGTCATCACCACCCACCGCCAACTCTTGAGCTACATTTTTATCAATTAATAGTGGGATTGACCGTCACATTATATCGCCCCCACAACAGAAAGGGCAAGCATGTTTAGTGTGACTGGGATTCGAACCCGCGATCCTCGGATTACGAGTCGAGTGCCTTAACCACTTGCTGGGCCAGTAATAAAGAAATAACATCTAAAAGTTAGCGTTGGAATATGTTGATAGCGGATTAGTTTTAGGATAACGAAAATAATTGTCTGTTATTTAATTTGTTTATATTTTTAATTTGTTTTGGAAAGATTAATTTAGTACCCGAGATTTTATGGCTAGCGATGCCCTGGTGAGTTTAGGAAGAACTACTTCTTCTAGATTATATTTTACACCAGTTTATAATACAATGAGCTGTACACAAATTGATCCGATAATGAATTTTCCTTTAAGTTCCATTTTTTTTTCAATTTTATCTACCTTTATACAAAATTACCTTACAGTTTGTTTCTTTTTTAATTTCGGAGAAGGCTATTCGACGACTAACTACACTGGTGCCCCAACACGTCCAGGTGGATAAGGCACTCGACTCTTAATCCGAGAGTCGCGGGTACGAATTCCTGTCACACGCTCGCCCTTTCAGCCGTGAGGGCTTTATAAAGTTACGGTCAATCCCACTATTCTCTCGTAAGAGAGGCCCGGCATGGCCAAGCGTGTTAAGGCGTGCGTCTCGTAATCTGAGGGTCGCGGGTTCGGCTCCCGGTCGCGGCAAACCTGATCGCCCTTTCAGCCGTGAGGGCGTTATAATGTTACGATCAATCCCACTATTCGTTGGTAAAAGAGTAGCCCAAGAGTTGGCGGTGGGTGGTGATGACTAGCTGCCTTATCCTCTAGTTTTACACTGCTAAATTAGGGACGGCTAGCACATATTGCCCTCGAGTAGCTTTGTGCGTAATTCTAAAACAAACAAACAAACCAAAACTAACAAACAAACAAACTCTCGTAAGAGAGTAGCCCAAGAGATGGCGGTTGGTGGTGATGACTAGCTGCCATCCCTCTAGTCTTACACTGCTAAATTATGGACGGCTAGCACAAATAGCCCTCGTAAAAGTTTGCGCGAAATTCAAAAACAAACAAAAACTACACTAGCCGTCCATAATTTCGCGATGAAAGACTAGATGGAAGACAACTAGTGAAATTATACTGTTTTATCAACGAATAGATGGATTGGTCGTACAATTATAATTCCCCCACGGCTAAAAGGGTAAGCATGTTTGGTTGGAAGGAGGTTCAAACCTGCAACGCTCATATTACGAGTAGGGCGCCCAAACAACCTCGCCAGAAACACCTCTTAAATATGATTCAATGCTTTAAAAGTTTAAAAGCTAAGGTAATTCTATACGAATTTCATGGCTTAGTATAGCCTAATGATTAGAGCACTCGACTCGCAACCTGCGAATCGCGTGTTCGAATCTCTGTCACTCAACATGCTTGCTCCTTCAGCTAAGTGAATGTTATAACAAAATGGTCTATCACACTCTTCGTTAGTAAGAGAGTAGCCCAACACCCAATGTTAAATTTACTTACTTTGTTTAATATATCAAAATAGTAATCTGTGCTGCGGTACCATTTAAATATTGCGTGAGACAGAGCGCGGTCTACAGGTGAATGAATGTTCTTTGAGTCCTAATGTTGTCCTAAAAACGTTTATTTCAGTTTGGGGCTGTGAGTGTAAGATTGGTGATGAAATACCAATATTCAGGAAGATAAAGTGTAGTTGTATTTTTTTCTTTTCTATCACTTAACATCTTTAAAATGACCTGTAATAAAAGAGTTAAAATGTGTCAGAGAATACCAAGTATTATTAAGAAAAATGTGAGTATGAAATAACATATCGCAGAAGGTATAAAGTATGCCTAAGACACAGAGAATACCAAGTATTATTAAGAAAGGTGTAAGTATGAGATAAGACGTCACAGAAAGTGTACATGTGTTAAAGTGTTATTCTCAGTTATTAGCCTATGAAGTCTACCCTTAAATGAAACGTCCGCAAATATCACGCGTTTCTGGACACTTCTACTGTTTGTTTTCGATGTATTACACAGTAACATACACACGCCTTAGTGAAGTCGATATTGTATATAGTTAATTGATGGGTGAAGAAAAGAAAAAAAAAACACAGCTAGTTTCTGAGAGAAAACACAGTACTCTATGGTAGGTTTGATAAAAAAACACAGCTAGTTTCTGAAGAGCACTGTACAGCACTCTATAGTAGGTTTATACAAGAACACAGCTAGTTTCACAGTACACAGCACTCTATGGTAGGTTTGATATACAAGAACACAGCTAGTTTCTGAGTGAAGCGTTATGCACTGTACACAGTACTCTATAGTAGGTTTTGATATACAAGAACACAGCTAGTTTCTGAGAGAAGCGTTTTATGTACACAGTACTCTATGGTAGGTTTGATATACAAGAACACAGCTAGTTTCTGAGTGAAGAGTTATGCACTGTACACAGTACTCTATAGTAGGTTTTGATATACAAGAACACAGCTAGTTTCTGAGAGAAGCGTTTTATGTACACAGTACTCTATGGTAGGTTTGATATACAAGAACACAGCTAGTTTCTGAGTGAAGCGTTTTTGATGCACTGTAGGTTTGATATACAGTACAGCTCTGATGAAGTATGGTTTTGAGGTTTTGATACAAGAACACAGCTAGTTTCTGAGAAGAAGTTTCTGAGTGAAGCGTTTTATATACAAGTACACAGTACTCTATGGTAGGTTTTGATATACATTTTATTGCATTCTGACTTTCTTACTTTGTTAATTGAATTTCCTTCTTGTAGATTTGAGTTCCGTTTATTTGTTTACTATTAAGTACAAAGCTACACGATTGGCTGTCCATGCTATGATCTCCTCAGGTATCAAAACCCGATTTCTAGCATTTTAAGTTCTCAGGTATACTGCTGAGCCGCAACAGTGTTTCCTTAGCTGAAGTACATATTTAGAGATTTAATCGTTTTAGCTGTGTATCTCAAGACGGCTCGTATGGGTATCAAAATAAAGTACAGAACAACGTTTCGACCTTCTTAGATCATCTTCAGATTAACAAAACAGTTTTACTTTGAATGGGTTTTTTCGTCACCACGTTTTAGCTGTAATCTTTTTATAATCTCTATATTTGTTTATGAGAGAAAAGAATGTTTGTTCTTTAGAATAAAGCCTGGTATAGCCTGGTGGCTAGAACACTCGGCTCGCAATGTACACGTGGCACGTTCGAATATTTCATGCTTTTCAGTTGTGAGAAAGTTAGAACGTAATCACGAAACACATTCTTCGTTAGTTTGTTTTCTTTTTGAATTTCGCGCAAAGCTACACGAGGGCTATCTGCGCTAGCCGTCCGTAATTTAGCATTTGTAAGATTAGAGGGAAGGCAGCTAGTCATCACCACTCACCGCTAACTGTTGGGCTACTCTTTTATTGGCCGTAACTTTATAACGCCCTCACGGCTGAAAGAACGAGCATGTTTGATGTGACGGGTATTCGAACCTGCGACCCTCAGATTACGAACTTAGTGCCCTAACCACGTGAATTTCGTTAGTAAAGAGGAACCTAAAAATTATCGATCTATAGGGTTGACTAGTTGTTTTCACTCTCGCCTATCAGTTCAAGCTTCCCAGTGGCACAGCGATATGTCCGCGGACTTACATAGCTAGAAACAGAGTGTTGATACCCGTAGTGGGCAAATCGCAGATAGTCCATCGTGTCACTTTGTGCTTAACTACAAACAAAACAGACTATAACTTCAAAATTAGTGACAGCTAGCGCAAGTAGCCCTCGAGTAGTTTTGCGAGAAGTTCAAAAGACCAACAAACAGCCTTAAGAATGAAAAAAAAAACAGAGTAATATTGTATGTTTTTTACACATTTGTTTATTAACGAAAGTTGATCCCTCAGGGTAAAAAAAACAACAAAAGGCTATTGATACGCACATGCTCCTGTAATTGCTGAAAAACATAATTCCCTTACCAAAAAGATCCAAGTGTTTGTCGTAATTGTATAATGTATGCATCCCTAGAGAAATTCATGGATGACTTGCGCCAACCATTTCTTCCAGAACTCTGGGCCTACTACCTAATTAAGACAGTCAAAACGGAAAAACTGAGTTCAGTTATATATTTACGCTCAGGACGAATACCGCTAATCATAACTGCAAACTCATCACAATTTTCAGAAAGGTTGAAATACCATTAAATCTCCTTGGATTTCAGTTATACAAGCAAGATGCATTTCTATGTTTTCCATCTAACCTTGCACATTACAGAACAACGAAGACTCTGATCAAACACTGAACCGAAACGTTTGTTTTGTCATGGGAGAAAATGTTAGCCAAGCGGAAAATTGAGTTTTCTTAGTTTAATAACAGAAACATAAAAGTCACGATGAATCTTTATGGCCCTAAGCCTAAACATCATCGACACGGAGATTATTAAATAAGACAGGCATTGTTTTTAATTATAAACTGCCTAAATTACACATACCTAGAAATATTAATAATATTTATTATGGAAATTATATTGAAATAAAAAAGTATGTTTTCGTTTATTTCAACAAAGCCTAATTATAATAGTTTTACCTCACATATGAAAAGTAATCGTAAACTAAAATAAAAACACCAAGTTTCTAAAACATGGTTGAAGGTTCAACATTTGTTAAATTTTTTCGCCTCCAATGAAACAGAAATGTTTTCCTGTTTCCTGTCTTTACCCTTTTCCGTTGGTTCCGGCATGGTCTGGTGGTTAAGGCGTTCGACTCGTAATCTAAGGGTCTCGGGTTCGAATCCCCGTCGCACTAAACATGCTCGCCCTTTCAGCCGTGGGGACGTTATAAAGTTACGGCCAATTCCACTGTTCGCTGGTAAAAAAGTAGACCAAGAGTTGGCGGTGGGTGGTGAAGACTAGCTGCCTTCTCTCGAGTCTCTCACTGCAAAATTAGGGACGACTAGCGCAGATAGCCCTTGTGTAGCTTTGCGCGAAATTCAAAAAACAAACAAACAATCTTTTCTCTCTAGGAGCCGAGTTTGTGATTGAAAAAGAAAATTAATATATTTTATTAGTGAGTGGGTGCTGTAATTGTTATTAAAATTTAACTTAAATAAAAATGTCAAAATCGAACAACATATACATACGTTTGTTCATGAGTTTCTTTGAGCATAATTCTGAAGTAATACTTGATCATCGTAAGCTTCTCTGAAAACTGTTTGTTTTGACGTAGAGAGCTGTGAATACTGAGAAATGTCTATGTCAATTGCGAATCGGAAATACTGAGAACTGTTCATGCCAATGGAGAACAGTGAATACTGAGAACTGTTCATGTCAATGGAGAACAGTGAATACTGAGAACTGTTCATGTCAATGGAGAACAGTGAATACTAAGAACTGTTCATGTCAATGGAGAATCGTAAATACTGAGAATTGTTCATGTCAATTGAGAATCTTGAATACTGAGAACTTTCATGCCAATGGAGATCCGTGAATACTGAGACTGAGAACTGTTCATGTCAATGAAGAACCGTGACTACTGAGGACTGTTTGTATTAATAATGAACTATAAAAACTGAAAAGTGTCGGTGTTGATAAAAAACCTTGAAATCTGTGAAATGTTTGTTAATGTAGAACTATATAACGTTTGAATAAAATAAATTTGACCTTTAACCTTAAATAAAACAGACCAAAGTAACTATTTCACTGCATAGTCAACTGCTGTGTAGCTTACGGTATAAATCAAATAATCTGGTATTCTGTATTATGTACCCAGGATGTTTCTGACCTTGTGATATAAGGGGAAGCTATATTTGGGTTGACAAATAATTTAAGAGAAGATATTTCCTCTTAATTTCGTAGATGTAATATTTTATTTTTTCAATATAAATTTGAACACAATTTAAAAAAAATCATTGTTTAAGAAAACGTAGAAATGTTTCCAGAATAATCGTTGTTTAACTGTAAAACCAGTTTACCTAAATATTCCTAGTGGCGATTTTGCACGAGCTCGTCTGCTGACACCAAAGTCAATGTGTGCTCATTATTTATGTATTCTCACTTGGAAGCTAACGATAGCAGCTCTATGAATTAATTTATCAGGTTAAGAGCATAACCTCCAGCTGAGCTTAATAATCTAGTCACTCTGTAAACGTGTGCTCAATTCTCGTATGTTTGTACAGCACGTGCAAACCTAACAACCACTATCTGAAGATGGCAACCAGGACCTTGTGATTACAGAATTAACGATGTTTGTTTCCTCAAATTTGGACATGAACAGTGATGAGGACAGGAGAAGTAACTGTTATCTCTTATGTTTCATCAAACTTGAACAAAAACAGTGATGAGGACAGGAGAAGTAACTGTCATTTCTTATGTTTCATCAAACTTGAACAGAAACAGTGATGGACACATGGGGTATTAACTGTGATCTGTTATATTTCATCAAACTTGGACAGAAACAGTGATGGAGAGAGGGGGAATTAATTGTCATTTGTTATGTTTCTTCAAACTTGGAGACAAACAGTGATGGGGACAGAGTAGATTAACTGTCATCTGTTATGTTTCATCAAACTTGGTGAGAAAGAGTGATGGGGAGAGAGGGAATTAACTGTCATCTCTGATATTTCATCAAACGTGGAGAGAAACAGTGATGGGGACAGAGGAGATTAACTGTCATCTGTTATATTTTATCAAACGTGGAGAAAAACAGTGATGGGGAGAAAGGGAAGTAACTGTCATCTGTTATGTTTCATCAAACATAGAGAGAAACAGTGATGGGGACAAAAAGGATAAACTGTCATCTCTTATGTTTCATCAAACTTGGAGAGAAACAGTAACGGGGACAGACGGAATTAACTGTCATCTGTTATACTTCATCAAACACGGACAGAAACAGTGACGAGGAAAGGGTGAATTAACTGTCATATGTTTGTTATATTTCTTCAAACATGAAGAGAAATAGTGATGGAGACAGAGGAAATTAACTGTCATCTGTTATATTTCATCAATCGCTGACAGAACTAGTGATGGGGACAAAGGTAATTAACTGTCATTTGTTATATTTCATCAAATTTGGAAAGAAACAGTTATGAGGACAGGAAGAATTTACTGTCACCTGTTATTTTTCATCACACTTGGAGAGAAACAGTGATGGAGATAGAGTGAATTAATTGTCTTCTTCTTCAAACTTGGACAGAAAAATTGACGAGGATAGGGTGATATAAATGTCATCTGTTTGTTATATTTCATAAAACTTGGACAGAAACAGTGATGGGGACACAGGGAATTTCCACTCATCTGTTATATTTCGCCAAACTTGGAGAGAAACAGTGATGAAGACAAGAGGAATTAATTGTCATCTATTATGTTTCATGAAAATTGAAAAGAAACGGTGATGGGGACGGAGGGAATTAACTATCATTTTTTTTATTTCATCAAAGTTAGACAGAAACATTGAAGAGGATAGGGTGAATTAACTGTCATTTGTTTGTTATATTTCATCAAACATGGAGAGAAATAGAGATGGGGACAGAAGAAATTAATTGTTATCTGTTATGTTTCATCAAACGTGGACAAAAACAATTTTGTGGACAGAGGGAATTAACTGTCATCCGTTATATTTCATTAAACCTAGAGAGAAACAGCGATATGGACAAAAAAAAATTATATGTCATCTGTTATGTTTCATCAAACTTGGAGAACAACACTGAGAAGTACAAAGGGAATTAAATATCACCTGTTATATTTTATGAAACATGAACAGAAAGAGTGATGGGGACAAACAAAATTAATTATCATTTTTATGTTTCATCAAACTTGGAGAGAAACAGTAAGGGGAACAGAGGAAATTAACTGTCGTCTGTTATATTTCACCAAACATGGAGAGAAACATGATAGGAACAGAGGGAATTAACTGTCATCTGTTATATTTCACCAAACATGGAGAGAAACAACGATGGGAACATTAGGAAATAACTGTCATGTGTTATATTTCATCAAACGTAGAGAGAAACAGTGATGGGGACAAAGGGAATTAATTATCATTTGTTATATTTCATCAAACATGGACAGAAACAATGATGGAAACAGAGGGAATTAACTGTCATCTGTTATATTTCTTCAAACGTAGAGAGAAACAACGATGGGAACATTAGGAAATAACTGTCATGTGTTATATTTCATCAAACGTAGAGAGAAACAGTGATGGGGACAAAGGGAATTAATTATCATTTGTTATATTTCATCAAACATGGACAGAAACAATCATGGCAAATGAGGGAATTAACAGTCATGTGTTATATTTCATCAAATATGGACAGAAACAGTGATGGAGACAGGGGGAATAAACTGTCATCTATTATATTTCATCAAACTTGGACAGAAATACTGATGCAGACAGGAGGAATTAACTGTCATCTGTTATGTTCCATCAAACTCAAAGAGAAACACTGATGGAGAGAGGGGTTATTATCTGTTATGTGTTATATTTCATCAAACTTGGAGAGAAACAGTGATGAAGCCGGAGAGAATTAACTGTCATCTGTTATATTTCATCAAACTTGGAGAGAAACAGTGATGGGGACAAAAGGATTTAACTGTCATTTGTTATGTTTCATCAAACGAGGAGAGAAACAGTAATGGGAACAGACAGAATTTACTGTCATCTGTTATATTTCACCAAACATGGAGTGAAACAGTGATAGGGAGAAAGGGAATTAAATGTCATCTGTTGTATATCATCAAACCTGGAGAGAAACATTGACGGTAACATAGGGAATTAAATGCCATCTGTTATATTTTATCAAATTTGGAGAGAAACAGTGAAGGAGACAGGGGGAATTAAATGTCGTCTGTCATGTTTTATTAAACGTGGACACAAACAGTGACAGCAACAGAGGGAATTTACTGTGATCTGTTATATTTTACGACACTTGGAGAGGTAATGATGGGAACAAAGGGAACGACTGTATAGCGTTACATTTCATCAATATTGGACAGAAGCTGTGATAAAAACAGAAGGAAGTAACTCTCATTTGTTATATTTTATCAAACGTGGACAGAAACAGTGATTCAGACAGAAGGAATTAACTGTCATCCGATATATTTCATCAAATTTGGAAAGAAACAGTGATGGGAACAAAGAAAATTAACTGTGATCTGTTATATTTCATCAAACATGGACATAAACAGCAATGAAGAGAGGGGAATTAATTGTCATCTGCTGTGTTTCATCAAACTTGGAGAGAAACAGTTATGGGGACAGGGGGAATTAATTGTCATCTGTTGTGTTTCATGAAACTTGGAGAGAAACAGTTATCGGGACAGGGTAATTAACTGTTATGTGTTATATTTCATCAAACTTGGAGAGAAACAGTGATCGGGACAAAGGGAATTAACTGTCATCTTTTATGTTTCATTCAATATGGGGAGAAAGAATGATGGGGACAGAGGGAATTAACTGTCATCTGTTATATTTCATCAAACGTGGTGAGAAACAGTGATTGAGACAGGGGGAATTAATTGTCATCTCTTATGTTTCATCAAACTTGGACAGAAACATTGACGATAATAGGGTGAATTAACTGTCATCTTTTTGTTGTATTTTACCAAACTTGGACAGTGACAGTGATGGGGACAGAGGGATATAAATGTCATCTGTTATATTTCATCAGTCGTGGAGAGAAACAGTGATGGAGACAGTAGGAATTAATTTTCCTCTGTTATGTTTCATCAAACGTGGAGAGAAACAGTAGTGAAGACAGAGAGAATTAACTGACATCTGTTATATTTCATGAAACCTGGACAGAAACAGTGATCGGAACAAAGGGAATTAACCTGCATCTGTTATGTTTCATCAAATGTGTCAGAAAAAGTGATGGAGACAGGTAGAATTGACTATCATCTGTTATATTTCATCAAACTTGGACAGAAACAGTGATGAGGAAAGGTGAATTATGTGTGATCTGTTATATTTCTGTTAAGTTTTACGGAAACAGTGGTTAGGGTAAATAGAAAGATGTAATACGTCTGCTGAGTTTTTAACAATCGTATAGTATTCTGAAAGTGCATGTAAACTTTTATGTTTCCATTACAAAACACATAGAAATTATTACTGTGCGAGAACGTCGTATTATAAAACTTACATTATTTAAATGTGGGAAAAAACTCCATTTTCGAACAATTTTTTTCAAGGTTGTACAGAGTAAAACATTTATAATTATCTCATTTCCAAACTTACCTTACACCTGAAGATTGAATTTTTATTTGTTTGGTAGCATTAATGCTACGATTTAAATAGTAAAGGTGTTTGAGATTTTTCATCGGTAGGAGACTCCTTGAATTTTTTTTGGGCATTTGTACGTTCACTTGCCAATCTTAAAATTATACCCGTGATGTCAACATTTCGTGTATATAAGGATGTTTAAGTAGACAAATGAGATTCGTAAGTCTCTGCCAAAAGAAAAAGGCCCCGGCATGGTCAGGTGGCTAAGGTGCTCTACTCGTAATCCGAGGGTTACGGGTTTGAATCCCTATCGCACCAAACATGCTCGCCCTTTTAGCCGCGGGGACGTTATAATGTGACGGTCAATCTCACTATTTGTTGGTAAAAGAGCAGCCCAAGAATTGACGGTGGGTGGTGATGACTTGTTGCCTTTCCTCCAGTCTTACACTGTTAAATTAGGACGGCTAGCGCAGATAGCCCTCGTGTAGCTTTGCGCGAAATTCCAAAACAAACAAACAAAAGAGAGGGAGAAAAAATGATTCCTTCCTGGTTATCATTAGTTTAAAATTATATAGCACTAATAGTTGAGGCTCGATTTCCCACGGTGGGCAGGCCGAAGATAATTGAATTTTTAGCTTTAGGATAAAAAAAATAGTTTCGGTAATCAGACATTTCAACAAGCAAGTCATAAAATAACCAACTTATTAATTTACTATGTTTAACTTTATAGATTCGATAAATCGCTGTAGTAACTTCAAAATGTTTGGTTTTCACATTTAAGTCGATTTCAAATGCAGTACTGTTTACATTTTGTTATTCACTCACTTCAACTCCAAATCTCGAGAGATTTCAAGGCTTCATCCAGAACGTGATATAGTACGTTTGTGAATTGCCATGTGCTTCTATAGATTCATTTCGTTTGTTAATTACATGAGCAAAGCTTGATACCAGACTCCAAAATAAGTAAATTTCAGAGCATGTATTTGAAGAGCAAGGTGACAGGTGAAATGGGAAAACAGAGGTGATTTATGGTTAAAAAGATGTACTGTCTCTTTTGTAATACATTTCTAAAAAGTTTGTTCACCCTTTTAACTTCCCGTTTACCTCTTTACCTCAATAAGCAAGAAAACTAAAGAATAAATAATACGGAATAAATGTCTTTGTAATGCTATTTTCAGGTTTCGCTGGAGATGAAATGCGTGTAATCCGAAACGTTCGAACCTTGTAAATGAAACGTTTTCTGTTTCGTCAACGTTCTTCAACTTTATTATTCGACATCCTTTTATCTTAAAGTCAAAGATTAGAGAGAAATAATTACTTAACTGGTTTAAATATATTAAACTCACCTGAGCTATAAATTAGAAATCTGGCTCGATTGCTCATTCAAATTATTACAGATTTTTTTATTTTCTCTTTATCTTAACAAAAAATAAAACGGTTTAGTCGTCTAACTTTACCTCACCCTCTTCAACATAGAAAACGGTTTTGTAATTATTGATGACGAGAAACTTACTTCAAATTTAAAAGGTATGTCAGAATGGCTAGTATGGGTAGTATGTATGTCAGAACGGCTGGTATGTGTAGTATGTATGTCAGAACGGCTGGTATGAGTAGTATGTATGTCAGAACGGCTGGTATGTGTAGTATGTATGTCAGAACGGCTGGTATGAGTAGTATGTATGTCAGAACGGCTGGTATGTGTAGTATGTATGTCAGAACGGCTGGTATGAGTAGTATGTATGTCAGAACGGCTGGTATGCGGTAGTATGTATGTCAGAACGGCTGGTATGGGTAGTATGTATGTCAGAACGGCTGGTATGCGGAGTATGTATGTCAGAACGGCTGGTATGAGTAGTATGTATGTCAGAACGGCTGGTATGTGTAGTATGTATGTCAGAACCGGCTGGCTGGTAGTATGTATGCTGTGTAGTATGTATGTCAGAACGGCTGGTATGTGTAGTATGTATGTCAGAACGGCTGGTATGTGTAGTATGTATGTCAGAACGGCTGGTATGAGTAGTATGTATGTCAGAACGGCTAGTATGCGGAGTATGTATGTCAGAACGGCTGGTATGAGTAGTATGTATGTCAGAACGGCTGGTATGTGTAGTATGTATGTCTGAACGGCTGGTATGGGTAGTATGTATGTCAGAACGGCTGGTATGTAGTATGTATGTCCGAACGGCTGGTATGAGTAGTATGTATGTCAGAACGGCTGGTATGGTAGTATGTATGTCAGAACGGCTAGTACGAGTAGTATGTATGTCAGAACGGCTAGTATGAGTAGTATGTATGTCAGAACGGCTGGTATGGGTAGTATGTACGTCAGAACGACTGGTATGGTAGTATGTATCGATAATAGTACGCCCAGAACGATGTCCTGGTATGGGTAGTATGTATGTCAGAACGGCTGGTATGAGTAGTACGTCGTACGTCAGAACGACTGGTATGGAGTAATATGTACGTGTAGAACCGACTGGGTAGTATGTACGTCAGAACGGCTAGCACGAGTAGTATGTATGTCAGAACGGCTGGTATGAGTAGTATGTATGTCCAGAACGGCTGGTATGTAATATGTGAGTAGTACGTATGTCAGAACCACTGGTATGAGTAATATGTATGTCAGAACGGCTGGTATGAGTAGTATGTATGTCAGAACCACTGGTATGATAGTATGTACATGTCAGAACGGCTGGTATGAGTAGTATGTATGTTAGAACGGCTGGTATGAGTAGTATGTATGTCAGAACGGCTGGCATGAGTAGTATGTATGCCAGAACCTATGGTATGAGTAGTATGTATGCCAGAACCACTGGCATGAGTAGTATGTATGTCAGAACGGCTGGTATGAGTAGAAACCACTGGTATGAGTAGTATGTACGTCAGAACGGCTGGCATGAGTAGTATGTATGTCAGAACGGCTGGTATGAGTAGTATGTATGTCAGAACCTATGTCAGGGTATGGGTAGTATGTATGTCAGAACGGCTGGTATGAGTAGTATGTATGTCAGAACGGCTGGCATGAGTAGTATGTATGCCCAGAACCACTGGCATGAGTATGTATGTAACGGCTGGTATGTCAGAACGGCATGAGTGGTATGAGTAGTATGTATGTCAGAACGGCTGGTATGAGTAGTATGTATGTCAGAACGGCTGGTATGGGTAGTATGTATGTCAGAACGGCTGGTATGTGTAGTATGTATGTCAGAACGGCTGGTATGAGTAGTATGTATGTCAGAACGGCTGGTATGGGTAGTATGTATGTCAGAACGGCTGGTATGAGTAGTATGTATGTCAGAACGGCTGGTATGAGTAGTATGTATGTCAGAACGGCTGGTATGAGTAGTATGTATGTCAGAACGGCTGGTATGGGTAGTATGTATGTCAGAACGGCTGGTATGAGTAGTATGTATGTCAGAATGGCTGGTATGAGTAGTATGTATGTCAGAACGGCTGGTATGGGTAGTATGTATGTCAGAACGGCTGGTATGGGTAGTAACACTTTTATTGATAAACAGAGAACAACGTTTCGACCTTCCTAGGTCTTCAGTTTAACAAAGATGACAGAGGAAGGTTGAAACGTTGTTCTCTGTTTATCACTAAAAATGTTAATACCCACACCAGCCGATTTGAGATTCAGAAAACGGCTTTGTTTCTCACCCTCATTTACCATAGAAAACGGTTTATTCGCCCCCGCTTCACCTCATCATGTCTTAACATAGAGGACGGTTAACTTTCTGCAACGTCACTTCACCCTTTTTTACTATAGAAAACGGTTTATTCGCCCCCGCTTCACCTCACCATGTCTTAACATTGAGGACGGTTAACTTTCTCCAACGTCACTTCACCCGTTTTTACCATAGAAAACGGTTTATTCGCCCCAACTTCATCGTATCTTAAAATAGAAAACGGTTTAGTTTGTCCAACTTCAATTTACCCTGTCGTAACATCGACATTTCTCATTATGCTGGACCACTTACACGGAGGAAAAGCTGGAAACGTTATGTTTACATTTATAATAAAGCCTTATTTTCTAATTCATTTCGTTAGTATATTAATTGTCTAAAGGTACGAGTCTGAAATTTCAGCGTTTCAAAAGAAATATGAAAATTTCTATACGAAAAAAATGTTTGTCAACCGTTTCATATAAAAGAAACGTTAAAGATGGCAAATACACGTCACACGTTCTCACCGTATAGTCAATGTAATATCTAAATAAGACTTAGCTCTGCCTGTTGCTTTGTCTTATCATTAAGAGGTTATTATAAGGTGAGAAAAATATATGAAATGCCATTAACTTCAATACGTCTTCATTTGTGGTTTTCGTCACACGAATGTTACGATAATAATGTTTAAAATACAAATTTTGTAAAGGTGAGGATAACCTAAAGAGTTCTCTATGTTTATAATTAAGTTCATAGCTCCATAATGGGCTATATGTGTTTTGTCCACTTAGGGTATCGAAACTCGTTTCTTTGTTGTTCTTTTTGTAGCGAAATAAGGCCACTGATCGACAATAAATGTTTAACCCTCTGTTAGAAACCTAGAAACGTTCCTGGAACATACTTTATCTTTTGAAGCTTCCACAACCCCACAAAACCCTTTAGTGAAACACTGTGAGAATATAGTAATAAATAAATGATTTAAGTTTTATTGATCTATGACGCTTGGTCTAACATTTTGACAAAGATGAAAACAAATGAATGATAAATTGCACTGCCTAGTCTAAAAGCGTCCTCTGAAAATGTTCGTGTTATCAGAATTAGTAACCTTAACCCTGAAGGATTGAAATCTGGTCCAAATGGGAGTGACTGTCTTGGTCCGCCATGGCCAGGTGGTTAGGGCGCTGGACTCGTAATCTGAGCATCACGGGTTCAAATCCCCATGACACCGAAAATTCTCGTCCTTTTAGCCATGAGGGCGTTATAACATGACAGTCAATCCCATTATTCGTTGGTGAAAGAGTACCCCAACAGTTGGCGGTGAGTGATGATCGCCAGCTGTCCTCCCTCTAGCATTATTCAACTAAATTAGGAACGGCTAGAGCAGATAACTTTGTGCAGCTTTGCGTGAAATTGAAAAACAAACAAACTTTCTGTCTGTGTTTCCGCGCACGTTTCTCGAAAACGTATACGTCACCGCTGACAAGAATTTTACCTAAGTTGGGATCTCAGTGTAAGACCGTCCTCTCCTAATTTGGTAGTTGGTCTGGCTTTCTATCCGTATTGATTGTGGATCATTTTGAAACATTTCTATAAGGAGAGGAGAGATAGGAATTTTTCACGGTTTTAGGTTAAAAACTCTGAAAACTGTGATCGAATTTGTACCAAATTTCATGAGGAGATAGAGATTTAGATTCCTCATGAGATCACAAAAAAACAATGATCGAGATTGTTGATCATTCTTGATCTAAGAAGTATATTCTGAGTTTTCTAAGGTAAAATTTGTCGTTATCCAATTAAACTATTTTTTTTTTCAAAAAAGTGGAAAAGAATAAAATCGAAATGATTCCGAGCATGATTTATAAATAAACAAGTACACACATATACACAGTTAATAAACAATTTCACACAATATACACAGTAAATAAATAAACAAGTTCACACAACATACAAAGAAAATAAATAAACAAGTTCACACAATATACACAGTTAATGAATAAACAAGTTCACACGATATCAACAGTTTAGTTAAATTTATCCATTTTACTTGTTCCCCGCTAGTACAGCGGTAAGTCTACGGATTTACAACGGTAAAATTAGAGGTTCGATTCCCCTTGGTAGGCTTAACAGCAGGTAGCCCGATGTTGCTTTGCTATAAGAAACACACTTTACTTTGTACCTAACGTAAGCAACATGACGTTTGTATGTACGATTACAATACACATTTGAACAATAATAGATAACTGAAACATAATTACGTTCTAAAATAATGTGATAAAGTAAAAGTGGTTAATATTAAGAAACATCAATCGAGGTTTAAACTGAGAGATCAGCGACTCCAAGGCAACTCAGGTAATGTAGAACAAAAGACAGCCAGTCAATAATATCTGCTTCTTACATAGATCTTAAACTGGATAGCTATATTGTCTCAGCTGTAATGGTCACATATCAAGAAATGCCGAGTTGTTCAATAACACACAACGGCTCTAACTTCCAACTGTCAGCTCGTACTATAAGTTCTAATTAATACCCACCCCCCTATAAACCAGTCGTTCGGGAAAAGTACTCATGGAGTTAAATTAAAAATAGGACGTGTTTTCAAGTTCCCGAAGTGGACTTAATTTCGTGTGTAATACCTTACTTATATGGGAAATTATTCATTTAAACTCTGAAGGTCTCTAACTGATACTTCTTAAGTTTTAAATACAAAAAGTCTCCAGCTGGTTTGGTGATAAGTTCGATGATTATACTGCTAAAATCGGAGACTTGATATTCCTCCTCATGTGGCGTAAATAGTTTATTATGTAGCTCTGCGCTGAAAGAAAGAGTAATTACTAAAAAAACATCATATAGATAACTGGTAAGTTTGAAGAGTACAACAACACTATTAAAGTAACGTGTGTCAGAGACAGTTATGGGTTATAAGGTGACTCAGACCTAAATAAGAGCTCAGGATATAACTATAAAAGTTGCCTTAAAACCAACAGCGGAAGGGTAAGTATTTAAATAACATAAGTTAATGTGAAACCCTAAAAGTTGTGTTAAAGCTAGCACAGGAAGGTTTTTTTTTGTTGTTTTTTTATTTCGTGCAAAGCTATTCGAGGGTTATCTGCGCTAGCCGTCCCTAATTTAGCAGTGTAAGACCAGAAGGAAGGCAGTTAGTCATCACCTCCCACTGCCAAATCTTGGGCTACTCTTTTACAAACGAATAGTGGGATTGGACGTGCATTATAATGCCCTCATGTTCGAACTTGCGACCCTCAGGTTACGAGTCGAGTGCCTTAATCTGCCTGGTCATGCCGGATGGTAATTACAAATATATCTAAACACATGGAAGGGTGTGTTTATGTGTTTTTCTGATAGCAAAGCCACATCGGAATATCTGCTTTGGCCCACGCGGGGAACGAACCCCTGATTTTAGCACTGTCCTCCGTAGAATTAGTGTTATCAAACGAGAGCTATAATTAGATACACAAACTAATATTAAACAGCTAAAATTACATTACAGTTAAACTCATTCTATGACTGTTGTTCGGCCACGGCTGCTTCTTCAGGGATCACTGTAACATCTGTGTACTATAAAATAGTTTCATGTATTTTCAGCTAAATATACAATTTTTATTTATTTTTACTGAATTTGTTATAATGCTTCAAGAAGTAAATACGTAAATTAATAATTAAATTATCTAATTATTGCATGAATTAAATTATTTAATTACTGTTCAAAAATTTATAATCCTAAAATATGTATTTTTCCACATAAAAATAAAATTGAAATATAGAATTCAATACCTTAGCGCCATCTATTAGCTTTTATAGTGTTGAAATAAAGTGGCTTCGATCATTTTCTTTGGACCGTCAAAACACATTGTTATTCTTGATATTTGTGTGTTTTTAACAAGACGATAAATAAAAGAAATGCTTCTTAAGTTGAATTCATAAACACGAGTGGACAACCCCAGCGATAATCCGAAACTTTTAGTTATACTAATCGGACGGTGACAACTTCCAGTAACACATACGTCGTTTCACCTGAAAACTAATCCAAACCACGTTATTACCGACAAAATTAAGAAAATTAAAATTATATAAGATAATTATTTGTGATTTTGATGAAAATAATTCCAGTAGAGTGCGCGAAAAATTACGGGGTTTAAAGAGTTGCAGATGGATTTTATTGGAAGAATTAATATTTCTTTTAACTGAAAAGTAAATTTTGGTTCACGAGACCTTGTAAGTGAAAAAAGGGAGAGTTATTTGTTTCTTTGTTAGTAAGCGCAAAGATACAAAATTCGTTATATGTACTATGTCCACCGCAAATGCGAGTCTCAAGCTCTTAACGCTTATAACCTTCAGACGTGTTCAGTGATGTAGAGAAAACCCACTTCTAGAGAAATATATATGTGAAAACGGCTCGTTTGGGTTGAGAAAATATTTTACGTAGAGGAGCGAACAACGTTTCGACCTTCTTCGGTCATCGTCAGGTTCACAAAGGCAGAAAGAGGTAACTGACCGGAAGCTGACCACATGTTTGAAAGGTGTTGTGTAACTGAGTGTTGGAATGTAGAGGGCGGTATTAGATGTTTGAATATATAATTTTATTAATTTATTTTATTAATTTTAATATAGGTATAAATGTGTTCCTTTGTATTGGTTTATTTGGGGCTTGAGTTGTTGTATAAGTAGAGCTTCTTTGATTTTGCGTTTGTTTATGTTTGTTTCTTTATTTAGTATTTGAGTGTTTTCTATTGTTATGTTGTGTTTATTTGACTTGCAGTGTTCGAAAACATGTGAACGTGACATTTTGTGTTCTTTGAATCTGGTTTCCATTTTTCTACTTGTTTCTCCAATATAGAAGTCGTGGCAGTTATCACATTGTATTTTATAAATAATGTTGGTGTGGTGTTTGTCAGTGTAGTTTTTACATGGTATAGACCTCAGTTTTGTGGCTAGTTTTTGAATAAATTTGGTATTAACTGGAATGTCATATTTTGTTGCTTGTTTTTGCCAAATGTTGATAACTTCAGACGTGTTGTTGACCCACTAGTGGGACAGGGAGACGAACTGTGCATGTTCTCTCGGAATTTGGGTGATTTTATGCACCCCAGAAGGTCAGGTACACTTTGACCTTTTTCTCCCTCCTTTACTTTCATGATCGTGCAATATGGGTTGTTATGGCTACTGCTTTAGGGTCAGAGTGGTCTGAGCTTACTGCAATCCTTTTTAGGGCAGTGTTTATGTACTAGTTTCGTACCTTTATCGATACGATTTGCCCTGTCAGTAGGAAGTCTAGTTTGATAGTGGCCTTTTGTTTTCTCCCTTTTAAAATACATGAGATTATCTTCATCATGTATGGGATACCTATCTAGTTCGCAAAATAATTCATTTTTATTCAAATGTTTTCACAATACGTTGTTGTACTATACAGGAGTTTGTCTACTGTCGTTGTTATGTTTGAATATTTGTGTACGAAGTTAGATGATCTTGGTTCTGTATGCTGTTGTGTTTTGTACTGTTTGCAGCTTGGTTGGCCCGGCATGGCCAAGCGTGTTAAGGCGTACGACTCGTAATCTGAGGGTCGCGGGCTCACATCCCCGACGCGCCAAACATGCTCGCCCTTTCAGCCGTGGGGACGTATTTTGTATTGTTTGCAGCTTGGTTGGCCCGGCATGGCCAAGCGTGTTAAGGCGTACGACTCGTAATCTGAGGGTTGCGGGCTCACATCCCCGACGCGCCAAACATGCTCGCCCTTTCAGCCGTGGGACGTTACAATGTGCCGGTCAATCTCAATATTCGTTAGTAAAAGAGTAGCCCAAGAGTTAGCGGTGGGTGGTGATGATTAGCTACCTTCCCCTAGTCTAAGTTAGGGACGGCCAGCACAGATAGCCCTCGAGTAGCTTTGTGCGAAATTGAAAAAAACAAAGAAACATTAGTAAAATAAAGATATGAAAACCGTTAAATTAAACCCTCTACTCTTTCCTGTGTGAGATAATTCAACATTTACAACAATATTAACACCAACATTTAAAACAATTGTGAATGAGAATTGGCCTCAGCTTCATTGTTGCTCCTAACTTCACAACAATGAAAGACAAAATTTCGAGAATCAAGGGCGTCTAACGGTTTCTAACAGAAAATAAACAAAGTATCAATGAGATACATAAAATCTTAGTTGGCGGCTAAGTATCTAATATAGCTTCCGCTAAAACATGCTCGCTCTCCCAGCCGTGGGGGCGATATAATGTAACGGTCAATCCCACTTTTCGTTGGTAAAAGAGTAGCCCAAGAGTTGGCGGTGGGTGGTGATGACTAGCTGCCTTCCCTCTAGTCTTACACTGCTAAATTAGGGACGGCTAGCACAGATAGCCCTCGAGTAGCTTTGTACGAAATTCCAAAACAAACAAACAAACAAACAATATAGCTTCATGTTACATTGTACCATAAATCGTTGTCTCCTTCCCGGTTAAGGCGCTCGACTCGTTTTCCGAGGGTTGCTGGTTCGAATCCCCGTCACATTAAACATGCTTGCCCTTTCAGCCGTGGGGGCGTTATAATGTGATAGTAAATCCTACTATTCGTTGGTTAAAAATAGCCCAAGTGTTGGCGGTAGGTGGTGATGACTAGCTGCCTTCCTTCTTGTCTTGCACTGCTACATCAGGGACGGCTAGTGCAGATAGCCCTCGTGTAGCTTTGCGTGAAATTGGAGAGAAACAGTGATGGAGACAGGGGAAATTAAATGTCGTCTGTCATGTTTTATTAAACGTGGACTCAAACAGTGATGGCAACAGAGGGAATTTACTGGGATTTGTTATATTTTACGAAACTTGGAGAGGTACAGTGATGGGAACAAAGGGAATGACTGTATAGCGTTATATTTCATCAATATTGGACAGAAGCAGTGATAAAAACAGAAGGAAGTAACTCTCATTTGTTATATTTTATCAAATGTGGACAGAAACAGTGATTCAGACAGAAGGAATTAACTTTCATCCGATATATTTCATCAAATTTGGAGAGAAACAGTGATGGGAACAAAGAAAATTAACTGTGATCTGTCATATTTCATCAAACATGGACATAAACAGCAATGGAGAGAGGGGGAATTAATTGTCATCTGTTGTGTTTCATGAAACATGGAGAGAAACAGTTATCGGGACAGGGCAATTAACTGACATCTGTTACATTTCATGAAACTTGGACAGAAACAGTGATCGGGGGAAAGGGAATTAACTGTCATCTTTTATGTTTCATTCAATATGGAGAGAAACAATGATGGGGACAGAGGGAATTAACTGTCATCTGTTATATTTCATCACACTTGAAGAGAAAGAGTGACGGGTCGAAGGGATTTAACTGTCATCTGTTATAGTTCATCAAACTTGGTGAGAAACAGTGATTGAGAAAGAGGGAATTAATTGTCATCTCCTATGTTTCATCAAACCTGGACAGAAACATTGACGAGAATAGGGTGAATTAACTGTCATCTGTTATATTTCATCACACTTGAAGAGAAAGAGTGACGGGTCGAAGGGATTTAACTGTCATCTGTTATAGTTCATCAAACTTGGTGAGAAACAGTGATTGAGAAAGAGGGAATTAATTGTCATCTCCTATGTTTCATCAAACCTGGACAGAAACATTGACGAGAATAGGGTGAATTAACTGTCATCTGGTTGTTGTATTTTATCAAACTTGTACAGTAACAGTTGTGGGGACAGAGGGATATAACTGTCATCTGTTGTATTTTATCAAACTTGGACAAAAACAGTGATGGAGACAGTAGGAATAAATTTTCATCTGTTATGTTTCATTAAACTTGGAGAGAAACAGTGATGGGGACAGGTGGAATTAACTGTCATGTGTTATATTTCATCAAAATTGGACAGAACAGTGATGAGGACAAAGGGAATTAACCTCCATCTGTATGTTTAACCAAACGTATCAGAAACAGTGATGGAGATAGGTTGAATTAACTGTCATTTGTTATATTTCATCAAACGTGGACAGGTACAGTAAAAGAGTTAAGGAGAATTAATTGTCATTTGTTATATTTCATCAGACTTGGTGAGAAACAGTGATGGAGGCAGGGGGAATTAATTGTCATCTCTAATGTTTCATCAAACTTATACAGAAACATTGACGAGAATAGAGTGAATTAACTGTCTTCTTTTTGTTGTATTTTATCAAACTTGTACAGTAACAGTGATGGGGACAGAGGGATATAACTGTCATCTGTTATATTTCATCAGTCGTGGAGAGAAACAGTGATGGAGACAGTAGGAATTAATTTACATCTGTTATGTTTCATCAAACTTGGAGAGAAACAGTGATGGGGACAGGGGGAATTAACTGTCATGTCTTATATTTTATCAAACTTGGAGAGAAACAGTGGTAGAGACAGAGAGAATTAACTGACATCTGTTATATTTCATGAAACCTGGACAGAAACAGTGATCGGGACAAAGGAAATTTACTGTCATCTTTTATGTTTCATCAAATTTGGAGAGAAACAGTGATGGGGACAAAGAAAATTAACTGTGATCTGTTATATTTCATCAAACATGGACATAAACAGCAATGGAGAGAGGGGGAATTTAATGTCATCTGCTGTGTTTCATCAAACTTGGAGAGAAACAGTTATGGGGACAGGGGGAATTAATTGTCATCTGTTGTGTTTCATGAAACATGGAGAGAAACAGTTATCGGGACAGGATAATTAATTGTTATGTGTTATATTTCATCAAACTTGGACAAAACAGTGATGAGGACAAAGGGAATTAACCTGCATCTGTTATGTTTAATCAAACGTATCAGAAATAGTGAAGGAGACAGGTGGAATTAACTGTCATTTGTTATATTTCATGAAACTTGGACAGAAATAGTGATCGGGACAAAGGGAATTAACTGTCATCTTTTATGTTTCATCAAACTTGGACAGAAACATTGACGAGAATAGGGTGAATTAACTGTCATCTGGTTGTTGTATTTTATCAAACTTGGACAGTAGCAGTGATAGGGACAGAGGGATATAACTGTCATCTGTTATATTTGATCAGTCGTGGAGAGAAACAGTGATGGGATCCGAGGGAATTGACTGTCATCTGTTATATTTCATCAAACTTGGACAGAAACAGTGATGAGAAAAGGTGAATTATGTGTGATCTGTTATATTTCTGTTAAGTTTTACGGAAACAGTGGTTAGGGTAAATAGAAAGATGTAATACGTCTGCTGAGTTTTTAACAATCGTATAGTATTCTGAAAGTGCATGTAAACTTTTATGTTTCCATTACAAAACACATAGAAATTATTACTGTGCGAGAACGTCGTATTATAAAACTTACCTTATTTAAATGTGGGAAAAAACTCCATTTTCGAACAATTTTTTTCAAGGTTGTACAGAGTAAAACATTTATAATTATCTCATTTCCAAACTTACCTAACACCTGAAGATTGAATTTTTATTTGTTTGGTAGCATTAATGCTACGATTTAAATAGTAAAGGTGTTTGAGATTTTTCATCGGTAGGAGACTCCTTGAATTTTTTTTGGGCATTTGTACGTTCACTTGCCAATCTCAAAATTATACCAGTGATGTCAACATTTCATGTATATAAGGATGTTTAAGTAAACAAATGAGATTCGTAAGTCTCTGCCAAAAGAAAAAGGCCCCGGCATGGTCAGGTGGCTAAGGTGCTCTACTCGTAATCCGAGGGTCACGGGTTTGAATCCCTATCGCACCAAACATGCTCGCCCTTTTAGCCGCGGGGGCGTTATAATGTGACGGTCAATCTCACTATTTGTTGGTAAAAGAGCAGCCCAAGAATTGACGGTGGGTGGTGATGACTTGTTGCCTTTCCTCCAGTCTTACACTGTTAAATAAGGACGGCTAGCGCAGATAGCCTTCGTGTAGCTTTGCGCGAAATTCGTAAACAAACAAACAAAAGAGAGGGAGAAAAAATGATTCCTAAAATTATATAGCACTAATAGTTGAGGCTCGATTTCCCACGGTGGGCAGGCCGAAGATAATTGAATTTTTAGCTTTAGAATAAAAAAATAGTTTCGGTAATCAGACATTTCAACAAGCAAGTCATAAAATAGCCAACTTATTAATTTACTGTGTTTAACTTTATAGATTCGATAAATCGCTGTAGTAACTTCAAAATGTTTGGTTTTCACATTTAAGTCGATTTCAAATGCAGTACTGTTTACATTTTGTTATTCACTTACTTCAACTCCAAATCTCGAGAGATTTCAAGGCTTCATCCAGAACGTGATATAGTACGTTTGTGAATTGCCATGTGCTTCTATAGATTCATTTCGTTTGTTAATTACATGAGCAAAGCTTGATACCAGACTCCAAAATAAGTAAATTTCAGAGTATGTATTTGAAGAGCAAGGTGACAGGTGAAATGGGAAAACAGAGGTGATTTATGGTTAAAAAGCGAACTATCTCTTTAGTAATACATTTCTAAAAAGTTTGTTCACCCTTTTAACTTCCCGTTTACCTCTTTACCTCAATAAGCAAGAAAACTAAAGAATAAATAATACGGAATAAATGTCTTTGTAATGCTATTTTCAGGTTTCGCTGGAGATGAAATGCGTGTAATCCGAAACGTTCGAACCTTGTAAATGAAACGTTTTCTGTTTCGTCAACGTTCTTGAAATTTATTATTCGACATCCTTTTATGTTAAAGTCAAAGATTAGAGAGAAATAATTACTTAACTGGTTTAAATATATTAAACTCACCTGAGCTATAAATCAGAAATCTGGCTCGATTGCTCATTCAAATTATTACAGATTTTTTTTTTATTTCTCTTTATCTTAACAAAAATAAAACGGTTTAGTCGCTCCAACTTTACCCTCTGTCAACATAGAAAACGGTTTTGTAATTATTGATGACGAGAAACCTGCTTCAAATTTAAAAGGTATGTCAGAATGGCTAGTATGGGTAGTATGTATGACAGAATGGCTAGTATAGGTAGTATGTATGTCAGAACGGCTGGTATGTGTAGTATGTATGTCAGAACGGCTGGTATGAGTAATATGTATGTCAGAACGGCTGGTATGAGTAGTATGTATGTCAGAACGGCTGGTATGAGTAGTATGTATGTCAGAACGGCTGGTATGTGTAGTATGTATGTCAGAACGGCTGGTATGAAGTAGTATGTATGTCAGAACGGCTGGTATGAAGTAGTATGTATGTCAGAACGGCTGGTATGAGTAGTATGTATGTCAGAACGGCTGGTATGAGTAGTATGTATGTCAGAATGGCTGGTATGAGTAGTATGTATGTCAGAACGGCTGGTATGAAGTAGTATGTATGTCAGAACGGCTGGTATGAGTAGTATGTATGTCAGAACGGCTGGTATGAAGTAGTATGTATGTCAGAACGGCTGGTATGGGTAGTATGTATGTCAGAACGGTTGGTATGGGTAGTATGTATGTCAGAACGGCTGGTATGGGTAGTAACACTTTTATTGATAAACAGAGAACAACGTTTCGACCTTTCTAGGTCATCTTCAGTTTAACAAAGATGACAGAGGAAGGTTGAAACGTTGTTCTCTGTTTATCATTAAAAATGTTAATACCCACACCAGCCGATTTGAGATTCAGAAAACGGCTTTGTTTCTCACCCTCATTTACCATAGAAAACGGTTTATTCGCTCCCGCTTCACCTCATCATGTCTTAACATAGAGGACGGTTAACTTTCTGCAACGTCACTTCACTTTTTTTTACCATAGAAAACGGTTTATTCGCCCCAACTTCACCTCACCATGTCTTAACATAGAGGACGATTAACTTTCTCCAACGTCACTTCACCCTTTTTTTTACCATAGAAAACGGTTTATTCGCCCCCGCTTCACCTCACCACGTCTTAACATAGAGGACGATTAACTTTCTCCAACGTCACTTCACCCTTTTTTTACCATAGAAAACGGTTTATTCGCCCCAACTTCACCTCACCACGTCTTAACATAGAGGACGATTAACTTTCTCCAACGTCACTTCACCCTTTTTTTACCATAGAAAACGGTTTATTCGCCCCAACTTCACCTCACCATGTCTTAACATAGAGGACGATTAACTTTCTCCAACGTCACTTCACCCTTTTTTTTACCATAGAAAACGGTTTATTCGCCCCCGCTTCACCTCACCACGTCTTAACATAGAGGACGATTAACTTTCTCCAACGTCACTTCACCCTTTTTTTACCATAGAAAACGGTTTATTCGCCCCAACTTCACCTCACCACGTCTTAACATAGAGGACGATTAACTTTCTCCAACGTCACTTCACCCTTTTTTTACCATAGAAAACGGTTTATTCGCCCCAACTTCACCTCACCACGTCTTAACATAGAGGACGATTAACTTTCTCCAACGTCACTTCACCCGTTTTTACCACAGAAAACGGTTTATTCGCCCCAACTTCATCGTGTCTTAAAATAGAAAACGGTTTAGTTTGTCCAACTTCAATTTACCCTGTCGTAACATCGACATTTCTCATTAAGCTGGACCACTTACACGGAGGAAAAGCTGGAAACGTTATGTTTACATTTATAATAAAGCCTTATTTTCTAATTCATTTCGTTAGTATATTAATTGTCTAAAGGTACGAGTCTGAAATTTCAGCGTTTCAAAAGAAATATGAAAATTTCTATACGAAAAAAATGTTTGTCAACCGTTTCATATAAAAGAAACGTTAAAGATGGCAAATACACGTCATACGTTCTCACCATATAGTCAATGTAATATCTAAATAAGACTTAGCTCTGCCTGTTGCTTTGTCTTATCATTAAGAGGTTATTATAAGGTGAGAAAAATATATAAAATGCCATTAACTTCAATACGTCTTCATTTTTAGTTTTCGTCACACGAATGTTACGATAATAATGTTTAAAATACAAGTTTTGTAAAGGTGAGGATAACCTAAAGAGTTCTCTATGTTTATAATTAAGTTCATAGCTCCATAATGGGCTATATGTGTTTTGTCCACTTAGGGTATCGAAACTCGTTTCTTTGTTGTTCTTTTTTAAGCGAAATAAGGCCACTGATCCACAATAAATGTTTAACCCTCTGTTAGAAACCTAGAAACGTTCCTGGAACATACTTTATCTTTTGAAGCTTCCACAACCCGACAAAACCCTTTAGTGAAACACTGTGAGAATATAGTAATAAATAAATGATTTAAGTTTTATTAATCTATGACGCTTGGTCTTACATTTTGACAAAGATGAAAACAAATGAATGATAAATTGCACTGCCTAGTCTAAAAGCGTCCTCTGAAAATGTTCGTGTTATCAGAATTAGTAACCATAACCCTGAAGGATTGAAATCTGGTCCAGATGGGAGTGACTGTCTGGGTCCGCCATGGCCAGGTGGTTAGGGCGCTGGACTCGTAATCTGAGAATCACGAGTTCGAATCACCATGACACCGAAAATTCTCGTCCTTTTAGCCATGAGGGCGTTATAACATGACAGTCAATCCCATTATTCGTTGGTGAAAGAGTACCCCAACAGTTGGCGGTGAGTGATGATCGCCAGCTGTCCTCCCTCTAGCATTATACAACTAAATTAGGAACGGCTAGAGCAGATAACTTTTGTGCAGCTTTGCGTGAAATTTAAAAACAAACAAACTTTCTGTCTGTGTTTCCGCGCACGTTTCTCGAAAACGTATACGTCACCGCTGACAAGAATTTTACCTAAGTTGGGATCTCAGTGTAAGACCGTCCTCTCCTAATTTGGTAGTTGGTCTGGCTTTCTATCCGTATTGATTGTGGATCATTTTGAAACATTTCTATAAGGAGAGGAGAGATAGGAATTTTTCACGGTTTTAGGTTAAAAACTCTGAAAACTGTGATCGAATTTGTACCAAATTTCATGAGGAGATAGAGATTTAGATTCCTCATGAGATCACAAAAAAACAATGATCGAGATTGTTGATCATTCTTGATCTAAGAAGTATATTCTGAGTTTTCTAAGGTAAAATTTGTCGTTATCCAATTAAACTATTTTTTTTTTCAAAAAAGTGGAAAAGAATAAAATCGAAATGATTCCGAGCATGATTTATAAATAAACAAGTACACACATATACACAGTTAATAAACAATTTCACACAACATACAAAGAAAATAAATAAACAAGTTCACACAATATACACAGTTAATGAATAAACAAGTTCACACGATATCAACAGTTTAGTTAAATTTATCCATTTTACTCGTTCCCCGCTAGTACAGCGGTAAGTCTACGGATTTACAACGGTAAAATTAGAGGTTCGATTCCCCTTGGTAGGCTTAGCAGCAGGTAGCCCGATGTTGCTTTGCTATAAGAAACACACTTTACTTTGTACCTAACGTAAGCAACATGACGTTTCTATGTACGATTACAATACACATTTGAACAATAATAGATAACTGAAACATAATTACGTTCTAAAATAATGTGATAAAGTAAAAGTGGTTAATATTAAGAAACATCAATCGAGGTTTAAACTGAGAGATCAGCGACTCCAAGGCAACTCAGCTAATGTAGAACAAAAGACAGCCAGTCAATAATATCTGCTTCTTACATAGATCTTAAACTGGATAGCTATATTGTCTCAGCTGTAGTTGTCACATATCAAGAAATGCCGAGTTGTTCAATAACACACAACGGCTCTAACTTCCAACTGTCAGCTCGTACTATAAGTTCTAATTAATACCCACCCCCCTATAAACCAGTCGTTCGGGAAAAGTACTCATGGAGTTAAATTAAAAATAGGACGTGTTTTCAAGTTCCCGAAGTGGACTTAATTTCGTGTGTAATACCTTACTTATATGGGAAATTATTCATTTAAACTCTGAAGGTCTCTAACTGATACTTCTTAAGTTTTAAATACAAAAAGTCCCCAGCTGGTTTGGTGATAAGTTCGATGATTTATACTGCTAAAATCCGAGACTTGATATTCCTCCTCATATGGCGTAAATAGTTTATTATGTAGCTCTGAGCGGAAAGAAAGAGTAATTACTCAAAAAACATCATATAGATAGCTGGTAAGTTTGAAGAGTACAACAACACCATTAAAGTAACGTGTGTGAGAGACAGTTATGGGTTATAAGGTGACTCAGACCTAAATAAGAGCTCAGGATATAACTATAAAAGTTGCCTTAAAACCAACAGCGGAAGGGTAAGTATTTAAATAACATAAGTTAATGTGAAACCCTAAAAGTTGTGTTAAAGCTAGCACAGGAAGATTTTTTGTTGTTGTCTTTTTTTTATTTCGTGCAAAGCTATTCGAGGGTTATCTGCGCTAGCCGTCCCTAATTTAGCAGTGTAAGACCAGAAGGAAGGCAGTTAGTCATCACCACCCACTGCCAAATCTTGGGCTACTCTTTTACAAACGAATAGTGGGATTGGACGTTGCATTATAATGCCCTCATGTTCGAACTTGCGACCCTCAGGTTACGAGTCGAGTGCCTTAATCTGCCTGGTCATGCCGGATGGTAATTACAAATATATCTAAACACATGGAAGGGTGTGTTTATGTGTTTTTCTGATAGCAAAGCCACATCGGAAAATCTGCTTTGGCCCACGCGGGGAACGAACCCCTGGTTTTAGCACTGTCCTCCGTGGAATTAGTGTTATCAAACGAGAGCTATAATTAGATACACAAACTAATATTAAACAGCTAAAATTACATTACAGTTAAACTCATTCTATGACTGTGGTTCGGCCACGGCTGCTTCTTCAGGGATCACTGTAACATCTGTGTACTATAAAATAGTTTCATGTATTTTCAGCTAAATATACAATTTTTTATTTATTTTTACTGAATTTGTTATAATGCTTCAAGAAGTAAATACGTAAATTAATAATTAAATTATCTAATTATTGCATGAATTAAATTATTTAATTACTGTTCAGAAACTTATAATCCTAAAATATGTATTTTTCCACCTCCTGTTAATTTTATACACAGAAAAATAAAAGTGAAATATTGAATTCAATACCTTAGCGCCATCTATTAGCTTTTATAGTGTTGAAATAAAGTGGCTTCGATCATTTTTTTTGGACCGTCAAAACACATTGTTATTCTTGATATTTGTGTGTTTGTAACAAGACGATAAATAAAGGAAATGCTTCTTAAGACACGAGTGGACAACCCCAGCGATAATCCGAAACGTTTAGTTATAGTAATCGGACGGTGACAACTTCCAATAACACACACGTCGTTTCACCTGAAAACTAATCCAAACCACCTTATTACCGACAAAATTAAGAAAATTGAAATTATATAAGATAATTATTAGTGATTTTGATGAAAATAATTCCAGTAGAGTGCGCGAAAAATTCCGGGGTTTAAAGAGTTGCAGATGGATTTTATTGGAAGAATTAATATTTCTTTTAACTGAAAAGTAAATTTTGGTTCACGAGACCTTGTAAGTGAAAAAAGGGAGAGTTATTTGTTTCTTTGTTAGTAAGCGCAAAGATACAAAATTCGTTATATGTACTATGTCCACCGCAAATGCGAGTCTCAAGCTCTTAACGCTTATAACCTTCAGACGTGTTCAGTGATGTAGAGAAAACCCACTTCTAGAGAAATATATATGTGAAAACGGCTCGTTTGGGTTGAGAAAATATTTTACGTAGAGGAGCGAACAACGTTTTGACCTTCTTCGGTCATCGTCAGGTTCACAAAGGAAGAAAGAGGTAACTGACCGGAAGCTGACCACATGTTTGAAAGGGGGTTGTGTAACTGAGTGTCGGAATGTAGAGGGCGTGCTTAGAGGTTTGAATATATAATTTTATTAATTTATTTTATTAATTTTAATATAGTTATAAACAAACCTTTGTTACATTGAGAGTTTTATTAGAGACGTAGAAACCCTTACTACAGTAAATGTTTTGTTCTTGTTATTTTTTCAGAAATTTATAAACTCTCACAATTTTCAAGATTTTATTGAGGAAGTATGAACTTTTATCAGGTTCGATGTTTGTTTTTTTAAGGAATGTGTAAGCCTTTATTGAATTATAAGTTTCATTAACAGTGTAAAACTATTAAGTTCATTTATGATGTAAAGTATTTAAAGTTTTTATTAACGAATTACTAAAAGATATTTGAAAAGTGAGCCCATAGTGAGTTCATTATGTTGGAATGTTATAAATATTTGTTGGGTTTACATTTAATCATGAAATGCTCAATGTTATTAGTTTCTCACAGGTGTCGCTGGCTAAATCCTTAACAACTTTATTCTTTTATCAAGACTGAGTTAAAAAAATTTATTACATCCATTTTTTAAGGCTTAGGTAACACTGATTTGAAAAAAAATGTTCTTCGTTTTATTGCTACTTTAATCTCCTTGTCTTATTTTTTAAAAATGTGTTTTTGTGTATCCATGTATTAACTTACGTTTCTGGCGAATGTGTTGTTCTTTTTTTTTATGTGTGAACTTCTCCCACAATAATGAAATTAGCAAATGAGCTAGGGTGGTTCGTATATGGAGTGGGGATCCTTATCTATAATGGCATTGCTCTTTAACCAAGACATTTAAAGTGTTCTTACCTGTGCGGCATAGCCCTTATGGAAGGGCCTAATATGTGACGGAAAGATTACCAAAGCATGATGATTTCCAGGAGCAAATTTTCGGGTTCTCTCTGAATTTGGTATCGGATTATGTGATTTTGCTACACCTTCCTCCATCAGAGATTCCACAACCTTCACGTTTGAAACTGTGCTCAGAACTTCTACTCAGATGTTAGAGGGACCCCATGTTTTCAGGTACTACGAAAGGGCGTCTTAAGGGCCCTTTTTTCGGGTGATGCCTCTTTTTTTGATACAGTTTCAGAAGTATTGACTAGCACATATAGGGCCCTAAAAAACATGAAGGGATGGGGGCCTTGAACCTCACAGAGGAGTACGGGTATTTTATGTTAGTATATTGAAGTTGCAAAAAACAAACACGTACGTTAAATGGAAATCGCATAATTTTAAAATAATAAATTACTTCCAAGCGCTAGTTATCAAAACTAAAAAGATATCTTGTGTTAGACAGACACTGCCATAAATCCTAGAAGAAAGAGTTTGAAAACCTGAAACTTTGCATACATGCTAAAATAATTCTGAGGGTATACAACCGGATTTTTTTTTTTTTTCCAAAACAGCACGCACAACTTTTTTGGCATATAGTTTAGCCCTTCAGCTGGGTGTTTTCTTAATGCAAAGCCACATTGGGCTATCTGCTGAGCTCACCGAGGAGAATCGAACCCCTGATTTTAGCGTTGTAAATCCGAAGACATATCGCTGTACTAGCGGGGAACAGCTCTTAAACTACAAAAAGAGAGAAGTATATGCTGCCATCTGTTGATTAATACAGCAACCTTTTAGTGAAAAAGTGTTTAGTTATAATAACAGCTTTGCAGCAACAGGTTTAAAACAAAAACCCGTATAAAAATATTATAAGTCATATTATTGGCGGAAATTATTATAGTTAGATCTTTATTCGTTGCTATTTCAATTCGAACATGCAAATAATATGTTTCAATCAAAGTCGTTATCAACAACTCTTATTATACGATCATCGAAAAATTTCTTCAATCATTCAAAAATAAAATCATTTCCAAACGGTTAGTGTAGCTGTAGGAGAGACCGCCTACTAATAGATTATCTCAAAAGATGAGCGACATTTTTCGTTATGTTTAACTAGCCCTAATAAATGTTGTTTAAGCCTCATAATGTATGTAAATTAGCACGTAAAACTATACAAGGACTTTTGTCTATGTCAAATCACTTTTATTTACGAGTTTTTGACCTTCTTATAGGGGCCTTCATTGGGGAACAATGCAATGAGCGATAAAAATCGTAACGTGTGGAACGCCGGTTTAAAATAGGTAACTAAGCAACAGTCGTAACAATAACTGACATCTGGTATTAAAATTATTAAATACGTAAAATCACGATGAATAAAGAATATAAATATATATTACTTCGATATAATAAATATAAGGAAATTGAAATTACATTTATTAAGTAAATAAAAAAAGGACTGTTACGAACTTTAAATACTACATTATAAAGTTAAAGGTTAAATTTTACATCAAAATAACGTAGATACTGTTTTTATGCAATGCTCTAAATATTGTCTTTGATTTTAAATTACAAAGTAAGTTGATTGGTGTGAGTACCGGAGAGAGTGATTAATTGTACCAATCAAATATATAGACGGCTGAACAAGAGATTAAGTTATATTCTATACAATATTTGTTTGTTTGTTTTGAATTTCGTGCACAGCTACACGAGGGCTATCTGCGTTAGCCCTCCCTAATTTAGCAGTGTAAGACAAGAGGGAAGGCAGCTAGTCGTCACCACCCACCACCAGCTCTTGGGCTATCCTCTTACCAACGAATAGTGGGAGTGACCTCTACATTATAACGCCCCCACGGCTGAAAGGGCTAGCATGTATGGTGTGACGGCTGTTCGAACCTACGACCCTTGGATTACGAGTCGAATGCCTTAACTATCTGGCCATGTTGGGCCTAATATTTGTTAAAACATATTGTTACAAAACTGTAATGATGTCATATTTTGCCCACCAGTCAGACACCAGTCTGCGGACTCACGCTACTCAAAGCCGGTTTAGATACTCGTAGTGGACAGAGACCAAATATCCCCTTGTATAGCTTTGTGTTTAAATCCAAATAAACAATTTCATATTTTTTAAAATAAGCCACGCATAAATGTTTTAGAATTCCTACTATTGGTGGAAATAATTATATTTAAAACGTTTGTTCGTCTTCATATAATGATTTAAAACAGCGTGTCTTTTTGTCAGCATTAGTACTTTTATCTATTTGACATGTTTTGCTACATGAAAAGTGAAATTCTGGTCCTTGCTGTTTAACAATAATTCAACATCGTCCTTCTATTTAGGTAATATCCGGGTAGCTCTGGGTAAGTCGGCTGGTTATATATGATATAAATATAGAAATAATTTAATGAACGTTTGTTTGTTGCATTGGTTTGTCCAGCAATGTTATTGGAAGTTTATTGGATGTTCAGTTTTATATTTATTATTGACAACTTTCAGATGTTATAGAAATCCAACTAACTCTTCATTAATGTTGCGAACACCTCAGACCCTATTAAATTGTTTTACTTGGTTTTAATGTTGACCAATCCAGTTACGTAAGAATATCTCCTCAGCTTCCACAATTGCGAGGGGGGTAGATGGAAAAGCCAGAAGAGATTTCGAATCAGACAGAATCGTAACTAAAGTTATGGGGAAATAAATATACAAGACACAATTACTTTTTATACAGGGGTAAACTCAGTGTTATCAAATTAAGTTTGTTTTTTAATTTAACCCAAATACAAGTTTAACTCCGTGTTTTCTTCACAGACCTAGGACCGGTATGGCCAGTTGATAAAGGCACTCGACTCGTAATCCGAGGGTGGCATGTTCAAATCCCGTCACACCAAAAATGCTCACCCTTTAAGCCGTGGGGCCGTTATAATGTTACGGTCAATCCCACTATTCGTTTGTAAGAGTAGCCCAAGAGTTAGCGGTGGGTGGTGATGACTAGCTGCCTTCCCTCTATTCTTACACTGCTAAATTAGGGACGACTAACGCAGATAGCTCTCATGTAACTTAGCGCAAAATTCAAAAACAAAACAAAAACAAACAAATCGATGTATGGAGGAAGAGGTCTAGTGCACCTGACCCTCCTGGGTATCCAAAAATTAATATACCTAAATACCCACACAGAAGAAGCGAAATCGATACACCGGTGGTTTTGAAATACACTCATTCCTTCGCAGTAAACGTAACGACCTCTAATGGCAAGTTGTCTCTGCTCTTAAGATACTGACAGAAATACTTCACAGTCAACTGGAGAAAAGTTCTCGACTTGTTAGACCTGTCACAGTGAAAAACATATCTAAAACTGGGTATAACCCTTCATCTATTTCTGAAAATAGATACATCACTATAATGTGATGTAAATAACAAGGTTACATACTGTACAACAGAATAAAGATTGTACCACTATAATGTGATGTAAATAACAAGGTTACATACTGTACTACAGAATAAAGATTGTACCACTATAATGTACAATTATAGTATATTGTACCAGTATAATGTGATGTAAATAACAAGGATACATACTGTACTACAGAATAAAGATTGTACCACTATAATGTACAATTATAGTATATTGTACCAGTATAATGTGATGTAAATAACAAGGATACATACTGTACTACAGAATAAAGATTGTACCACTATAATGTACAATTATAGTATATTGTACCAGTATAATGTGATGTAAATAACAAGGATACATACTGTACTACAGAATAAAGATTGTACCACTATAAAGTGATGTAAATAACAAGGTTACATACTGTACTACAGAATAAAGATTGTACCAGTATAATGTGATGTAAATAACAAGGTTACATACTGTACTACAGAATAAAGATTGTACCACTATAATGTGATGTAAATAACAAGGTTACATACTGTACTACAGAATAAAGATTGTACCATTATAATGTGATGTAAATAACAAGGTTACATACTGTACTACAGAATAAAGATTGTACCACTATAAAGTGATGTAAATAACAAGGTTACATACTGTACTACAGAATAAAGATTGTACCACTATAATGTACAATTATAGTATATTGTACCAGTATAATGTGATGTAAATAACAAGGATACATACTGTACTACAGAATAAAGATTGTACCACTATAAAGTGATGTAAATAACAAGGTTACATACTGTACTACAGAATAAAGATTGTACCACTATAAAGTGATGTAAATAACAAGGTTACATACTGTACTACAGAATAAAGATTGTACCAGTATAATGTGATGTAAATAACAAGGATACATACTGTACTACAGAATAAAGATTGTACTACTATAATGTGATGTAAATAACAGGATACATACTGTACTACAGAATAAAGATTGTACCACTATAATGTGATGTAAATAACAAGGTTACATACTGTACTACAGAATAAAGATTGTACCACTATAAAGTGATGTAAATAACAAGGTTACATACTGTACTACAGAATTAGGATTGTACCAGTATAATGTGATGTAAATAACAAGGTTACATACTGTACTACAGAATAAAGATTGTACCACTATAATGTGATGTAAATAACAAGGATACATACTGTACTACAGAATAAAGATTGTACCACTATAATGTGATGTAAATAACAGGATACATACTGTACTACAGAATAAAGATTGTACCACTATAATGTGATGTAAATAACAAGGTTACATACTGTACTACAGAATAAAGATTGTACCACTATAAAGTGATGTAAATAACAAGGTTACATACTGTACTACAGAATTAGGATTGTACCAGTATAATGTGATGTAAATAACAAGGTTACATACTGTACTACAGAATAAAGATTGTACCAGTATAATGTGATGTAAATAACAAGGTTACATACTGTACAACAGAATAAAGATTGTACCACTATAATGTGATGTAAATAACAAGGTTACATACTGTACTACAGAATAAAGATTGTACCACTATAATGTACAATTATAGTATATTGTACCAGTATAATGTGATGTAAATAACAAGGATACATACTGTACTACAGAATAAAGATTGTACCACTATAAAGTGATGTAAATAACAAGGTTACATACTGTACTACAGAATAAAGATTGTACCACTATAAAGTGATGTAAATAACAAGGTTACATACTGTACTACAGAATAAAGATTGTACCAGTATAATGTGATGTAAATAACAAGGATACATACTGTACTACAGAATAAAGATTGTACCACTATAATGTGATGTAAATAACAGGATACATACTGTACTACAGAATAAAGATTGTACCACTATAATGTGATGTAAATAACAAGGTTACATACTGTACTACAGAATAAAGATTGTACCACTATAAAGTGATGTAAATAACAAGGTTACATACTGTACTACAGAATTAGGATTGTACCAGTATAATGTGATGTAAATAACAAGGTTACATACTGTACTACAGAATAAAGATTGTACCAGTATAATGTGATGTAAATAACAAGGATACATACTGTACTACAGAATAAAGATTGTACCACTATAATGTGATGTAAATAACAGGATACATACTGTACTACAGAATAAAGATTGTACCACTATAATGTGATGTAAATAACAAGGTTACATACTGTACTACAGAATAAAGATTGTACCACTATAAAGTGATGTAAATAACAAGGTTACATACTGTACTACAGAATTAGGATTGTACCAGTATAATGTGATGTAAATAACAAGGTTACATACTGTACTACAGAATAAAGATTGTACCAGTATAATGTGATGTAAATAACAAGGTTACATACTGTACAACAGAATAAAGATTGTACCACTATAATGTGATGTAAATAACAAGGTTACATACTGTACTACAGAATAAAGATTGTACCACTATAAAGTGATGTAAATAACAAGGTTACATACTGTACTACAGAATAAAGATTGTACCAGTATAATGTGATGTAAATAACAAGGTTACATACTGTACTACAGAATAAAGATTGTACCACTATAATGTGATGTAAATAACAAGGATACATACTGTACTACAGAATAAAGATTGTACCACTATAAAGTGATGTAAATAACAAGGTTACATACTGTACTACAGAATAAAGATTGTACCAGTATAATGTGATGTAAATAACAAGGTTACATACTGTACTACAGAATAAAGATTGTACCATTATAATGTGATGTAAATAACAAGGTTACATACTGTACTAGAGAATAAAGATTGTACCAGTATAATGTGATGCAAATAACAAGGTTACATACTGTACAACAAAATAAAGATCGTACCACTATAATGTGATGTAAATAACAAGGTTACATACTGTACAACAGAATAAAGATTGTACCACTATAATGTGATGTAAATAACAAGGTTACATACTGTACTAGAGAATAAAGATTGTACCAGTATAATGTGATATAAATAACAAGGTTACATACCAATTTTATTAACCATAGTCTCCCTGTGGTGACTGAACACTGAAACTTGTAAATATTTTTCCTAGAATTTTAAAAGAAAACATTCTCTTTTAAATAACTTTATGTGTAAGTGGTGCTCTGCCCACCACGTGTATCAAAACCCCCATTTTAGCGTTGTAAGTCCGAAGACATACCGCTGAGCCACTGGTGGGCGTCAAAGTAGTTTCGACTGTTCTTTCTCACCACATGGGTCCCGATAAAAAAAAAAATCCTTTCTTCTTGTTTGTTTTTTGGAATTTCGCACAAAGCTACTCGAGGGCTATCTGTGCTAGCCGTCCCTAATTTCGCAGTGTAAGACTAGAGGGAAGGCAGCTAGTTATCACCACCCACCGCCAACTCTTGGGCTTCTTTTTTACCAACGAATAATGGGATTGACCGTCACATTATACGCCCCTATGTTTAGCGCGACGACGATTACGAGTCGCACGCCTTACGCGCTTGGCCATGCCAGGCCATCCTGTCGTCAGACTGGGTTAAAGGAACGTGAACAAACAGTGAATATATATATTAGTTTGTTTATTAAATAAGTGTGTTTGTTTTATATTAATCAGAAAGCAATATAATTGGCTGTTTAACATTTTAAGTCCGAAGGTATATAGCTACGCCATTGTGGAACATCAGGAAAGTATTCAACGACGCATTTGTTTCATGCAGTAAAGGTGTTTTCCTGTTCATTCATTGTATAATTCTTTTTAACAAAATGCATATACAATTTTGTGTATTAAACTAATCCACATAATTATTATTATACTTCTTGGAAGTAATATCACATATTATTACATGAACCGCCGATACAAAGTCTAAAAAAAACGTAATTATTCACTGAACATTTGGTTCACACAACTTTACTCTGGGAAACCTAATACGACGACTGTTCCAGTCAACAACTGAGAGCGAGATAACGAATTGTTCCGTTTAATTAAGGTACATCACGTCAGTAAGGAGCGCTGCTCGAGAAACAAAGAATTATTACAGTTTTTTGTGTTTTTTTTGGAATTTCGCACAAAGCTACTCGAGGGCTATCTGTGCTAGCCGTCCCTAATTTAGCAGTGTAAGACTAGAGGGAAGGCAGCTAGTCATCACCACCCACCACCAACTCTTGGGCTACTCTTTTACCAACGAAAAGTAGGATTGACCGTCACATTATACGCCCCCACGGCTGGAAGGGCGAGCATGTTTGGCGCGACGGGGATGCGAACCCGAAACCCTCAGATTACGAGTTGCACGCCTTAACCACCTGGCTATAGGAGAAAACAACGTTTCCTGCTTATCAATAAAAGTGTTAATATTCATACTAACTGTTCTGAAATACATTTTTTATTCCAAGTGGGTTTCTCGTCACCAAGAAAGCCACACAAGATTAACTGCTGCGTCTACGACGAAGAATCGAAACCTAGACTTTACGTTGTAAATCCGCAAATTTAATGTTGGCCAACCAGAGAATAAACTTTTTTGTTGTTCTTTCAAAAGTGAATAATTTGAATTATAATATCTATTTACGTCGTTTGCATTATAAATTAATTTTAAATAACGATTATTACTGTTTTATTAATGAAACATGTACTTAATTATTTATTTAAGACATCAGATTAAGTATTTATATTCGGTTGGTATTTTATGACAATAAAGAGACGATTACATTCAATGATGATCTAATTATATCTGTAGTTTTACTAAAATGACCGATCCGTCATAGGCAGGTGGTTAAGGCACTTGACTTGTGATCGGATGGTCGCGGGTTCGATTCCCGTCCCACACCCATGTTTCCCTTTCAGCCGTAGGGGCGTTGTAATGTGATGGTCAATCCCACTTTTCGTTGGTAAAAGAGTAGCCCAAGAGTTGGCGGTGGGTGGTGAAAATAATGTAGAAGTGAATGTATATTATATTATAATTATCTTCTTCTATGTAAAATACAATAAAAATCACAGACCTGTGACTTTCAAGTTCATACACTTTGCTCTGGTCTTAATAAGGGATTTTCCATAAATCAACCCCGCAAGTCTCGAAAATAACATTATTTGTTTTTCCTACGACGTCAGGATTTGTTTACAATTCGGGGAAAATACAACATTTGCTTAAACCAAACTATTATTATTTCGATTACCAAAATGAAAAGTTTTATTATTATTTTGTTTGTTATGTTTGATTTTAGAACAATCGGTAAGATTTTTCATGTCGCAATTGGTCTAGAGAAATCTATAGCCGATGGTTGCCAACATTTAAGCACAGCAAAGTGTGACCCGATGTCAATGAAAATGATTAACTTATGTAAAAGTATATGTGATTTATTATGAAAAATCCGGACGTGATTGAAAAAAAATGGATACCATTTACGGATTCAGCGTTCAGAAATTTACGTATACATTTAAAAATTGGAAAACAATAAAACCATCGCAGACCGGTGTTATCAGAAGAAACACAAAATCAGTCTTTCTCTTGGTGTTTATTGGTTTGTTTTCGATTGTATCCTGTTCACCTGAGAGATGACAGTCAGTCTTTCTCTTGATTTTATTGGTTTGTTTTATATTGTATCCTGTTCAGGTGAGAGATGACAGTTAATCCTTCTGTTCATTTTATTGGCTTGTTTTCTATTGTATCCTGTTCACGTGAGAGATGACAGTTAGTCCTTCTGTTCATTTTATTGGTTAGTTTTCCATTGTATTCTGTTCACGTGAAAGATGACAGTTAGTTCTTCTGTTGATTTTATTGGTTTGTTTTCCATTGTATCCTGTTCACCTGAGAGATGACAGTCAGTCTTTCTCTTGATTTTATTGGTTTGTTTTATATTGTATCCTGTTCACGTGAGAGATGACAGTTAATCCTTCTGTTCATTTTATTGGCTTGTTTTCTATTGTATCCTGTTCACGTGAGAGATGACAGTTAATCCTTCTGTTCATTTTATTGGCTTGTTTTCTATTGTATCCTGTTCACGTGAGAGATGACAGTCAGTCTTTCTCTTGATTTTATTGGTTTGTTTTATATTGTATCCTGTTCACGTGAGAGATGACAGTTGATCCTTCTGTTCATTTTATTGGCTTGTTTTCTATTGTATCCTGTTTACGTGAGAGATGACAGTTAATCCTTCTGTTCATTTTATTGACTTGTTTTCTATTGTATCCTGTTCACGTGAGAGATGACAGTTAATTCTTCTGTTCATTTTATTGGTTCGTTTTCTATTGTATCCTGTTCACCTGAGAGATGACAGTCAGTCTTTCTCTTGATTTTATTGGTTTGTTTTCTATTGTATCCTGTTCACGTGAGAGATGACAGTCAGGGTTTTTACATAGTATTGATAACAAGAGTACAAGGTGTAAGAGAATGAATTTAATACATAGACCTCTGGTTTAATTCTGATTAAGTGTGAATTATGAGAAACTAACTCACGTTTTAAACTTTTAGCTGAACTCGTTTGATTATTCTAAAAGTGGAATACGCACAAAAGTTGGTTGTTCACACTGCAAATGGTAAATACGAATTATTTATTAAAACTTTGGCATTCTACACATCGGATGATTGTAAATAATGACAAAGTTCGATTATTTATCTGTTCATATATTTTGTTGACAAAAAATCATGATTATATTCAAACAATATTAAGTTTTAAATACGGTTAAACCTACATAAATAAGCAGGGCTAGCTAATGGCTGTTTTTATATCTTGGATATATAGGAATCTTCTAAAGAAATTATTATTAAATGGTTTATACACATATATATATATATATATGTAGAAATGTCATTGTGTAAGAAAAAAAATGAATTTTACAAGCTACTTTGCTCCTAAACAAAATATAAATAACAAAGGTATTTATTTTTATATATCAGGCTTGACAACTTGTAGTTTAAAATAATTTAAACGAGTAAGCAAAAATTTTGGCTGTGGAAAAAACATAAGAAAAAACATCGAAAACTTGACCCAACAAAGTTCCTTGGTTCACTCTGACGTCACGTCCGACTTCCTGTAGAGTTGGAATTATCTAGAAATAAATAAATAATAATAAAAATCTCACAAAAAGCTGTGACACAGTAATGTAACCATGAAATGTTTTGAATCCAGTAAATAACTTTTAAAGTAAGTCCATATATGATGTTGTTGTTGTTAAGCCTAAAGGTACATCATGGGCCACTTACTGATTTTTAGGTTCATTTTATCAGAATGAGCGTTTCGTTTGTTGTTTATGTTGCATACTAGTAAAAACCAAGGCACGAAAGTATATAAGAAAGAATGTAAGTTATCAATACACTGGTGCCCCCTTCTGGAACGAAAAATAGATAAGAAAAGCAATGCGTTAATAATCTAATATCACGCTTTCAAAAGGCTTCACCTTAAAGAACATTCGGAAATAATAACTTTATCTTCATTCACGAACACTTCGCTGTCTTAATGATGGTTCTGGAAGTTTCTCTTGGCAATTATTTTCGCCACTTCAAAGTTCCTAAACTGAAACTTGTTTTATACGATCAGGCTTCAGGCTTTCGGAGCAGGAACTTCAAACGCATACTTTATACATATATTCCTATAACCGTTCCTCTTGAGTAAGGCTGTTTGTTTTAATTTACAATCTGTTTTATCAAGACTAAATAATGATATATCGAAATTCACTCAAATATATGAGTTGGGGCAGAACCATAACTTGTGCTTCTCACATCAGCCTCAACACATAATTCTATGTCCGGTAAAAATACAAATAAAAAACTGATAACGAAAACACGATTAGTTTTTAGACAACATAGAAAGCGAATTTAATGTCGGGAATAATACACAATACGTTGTTGCCAATATAATAATAACCTGATGCTACAGGAACACTGTATAACAAATGTTGATTGATAGACAGGTGCAAAGTTTAACAGCTTTGTTTAAAGAAATACACATACAGTCTGCCAAAATGGCTCTTGCTTTCAAAGAGGGTCAGCACCAGTTTTAACAGCACTAAACACGTATGAACTCTCACCAGCTATCTCGTTACAAACTTTCTCCAAGGTTTAACACAGGTTTAACTAATTTCTTGAATATTTTCAGATTATCTTAACTGGAACTGCTCAGCTTTCCTCAGCTCGAATGATGAAACTTATTGAATTAGATAAAAAAATATTATTTAGTCGTAACTGTTTTGAGCTAAGCTAATCCTATAAGGGCGTTATAATATAACGGTCATTCTCACTATTCGTTGGTAAACGAGTAACCCGAGAGTTGGCGGTGGGTGTTGATGACTAACTGCCTTCCCTCCAAACCCCCTCTACTAATAAAAAATAAAAATGAAACGATTTTCATAGTTTGGAGAACTTGACAATAAAGCCCCACTATTTGGTTTGAAGAGAGGAGTCCAAGAGTTGGCGGTTAGTGTTGTTAAATAACTGCTTTGTTTCTTTGAAATTCGGAGTGGCTAGTCCAGATAACATTTGTGTTAAACTAAACAGACTTTTGTAGTTGTTTTTATTGTTTTTGTAATTTCACAAACGATTCTAAACAGAAACTTCCAGTTAATCGTTAAAACGGTCTTGTATAAGTTCGCTGTTAAACCTTAAGTGTTAAGACGCCAATAAACAAGACGACATATCGATTTACTAAAGAAACTTGTGCTTTAACCAGATCCGATCGACTAAGTTAAATGGGACTTTTACCAAGAATTACTGCTTCGTGCAGACTTAACAAACAGGCGCGAATTACATTTATCTACTCTTTTTCTGCTAGGTAAAAGGTGTAAATTGCGTAATAAATCGAGCCAGCATAATAGGAGACGCTGGTTCACACAACATTCGCTTATTTACACCCGGAATTGTTCGATCAACCACTACCGTTTGCCCGTTTCTGTTCGACGCGTATCTAGAACATCATGTCATTTCCATTCTCGATTATTATCGTACTCGAGTTACTCCAGCCAAACTTCTGAGTTTTATCAATAGCAAAAAATCCTTAATTAAGTCTATTGTTTTGCTCGAAAATGCCAAACATTTCACGTTATTACTCACTATACTGTAAAAAACGTATTCTCTGTTTCTGTTGAAAGAAAAACAGTTATTTTTATTACTTTTAAGAGAACCACTTTGAATAATTTTCTTCAATGTATCACGACGAACTGTCGAGCTATAAACTTGTAAAACGTAAATGAATCCGAGTTCTTGTATGTGGATTTTGGTATCGTGTTCGTGTTGGACTCAGATGTTGCATTTTTGTTTTGATAAGTTTATGGCAGGTTTAAATACCACGTGTTTTTTTTTGGTTTTTTTTTTGTGAATAAGGAGATAACTAAGTGAGTTTCAAAACTATTCTGATTTTAAACTTTAAATAAAGTTAATTACCTGCTTTTCCTTCTAATAATTTTGAACTGATGCATTGGAGGGATTTGTTTGCTTGTTTGAAGTTAAGCACAAAGCTACACAATAGGCTATCCGTGCACCACCCACTACGGGTATCGAAACCCTGTTCCCAGTGTTGTAAGTCCGCTGTGTCACTATGTATGGGGGGGGTAACTAGAGGGAGAACTGTTAACCAACAACGGTCATGGCTAAATCTTTGGCTACTCTAATTGAATTGTGAAATTTGACTGTAACTCTTATAACACATCCATGGACCAAAAGTGCTAAATGCAAATTTTATGTTTATGATTTTGCGGTGACGGAACGCAGACCAAAGGTTTTTTGAGCTACGCCCGGCGCACATTGTTAAGGTACTACAGAAAATATCGAATAAGTCCACTAGATACTTCGTACAACTTCCAGTTAATATTGTTTTACAATACATAATAAACTGATCGTGACCTTTACATGAGTTAAGGCGTGCGACTCGTAATCTGAGGGTCGCGGGTTCGCATCCCCGTTGCGCCAAACATGCTCGCCCTTTCAGCCGTAGGGCGTTATAATGTGACTGTCAATCCCACTATTCGTTGGTAAAAGAGTAGCCCAAGAGTTGTCGGTGGGTGGTGATGACTAGCTGCCTTCCCTCTAGTCTTACACTGCTAAATTAAGGACGGCTAGCACAGATAACCCTCGAGTAGCTTTGCGCGAAATTCAAAAACAAACAAACAATTTATATGAGTTATATCTACTCTAAACTAACACCTTAGGGCTACTGAATTCAAATGAACTTTGTGATATTTTTATTACACGTATACATAAAAAAAGCAGCTACGCAGATGTGATTCAGTTACCTTTTCCCACTCTGTTGCATGCGATCACGGAAGATGGACAGGTCAGGCCAGTTCCCTTTGAAATGGAGGATATAGTCAGGAAGGTCAACCCCCCATGGCAGCTGTAAAAACAAATTTCGTCATGTGAAACTCAGAATATTAACATCAGATACATTAGTTTTCTGGTATACTGCATTCACATCAGCAAAATCTATATCAATATTAAGAAGGAATACGTCAGTAAAGAGACAAATTCTAATGTTTGTTAGTTACTCAGTTGGGTTTCAACGAAACGCAGTATATTTGTTATGAATTTGCTTGCGGTGTGTTATGAAATTCGCGCATTGATACTCGAAAAAAGTTGCGGTCAATTAACATCTTTATTGTAACAGTACGAGATCGAGATTTCTGTAACAGTACCAAGGAATTCTTATATCCAGAAACTGAAATCGCAAAGTTAACTTGTTTTAGGCCTAATATTAGTTAAGCCTTTATTAAGTACGAACTATAGTCGACAAAAAGAGAAAGTAATACAGTGATTTGTGTACTTTGTTTGCTTTAATTTAGTTAGGACTAAACTTTATCGAAGTTACTAAGATAAATAAACAACGTTACAATGTTATCTTACGACCTAACGTTAGACCTTTTTTAACATGTTTGATAAGCTTTTATTCTATTGTTATAAAATATCTACTAAAGTATATTTACATTCGCTTTTAAAAAAATCCGTTGTAATAAAGAGTGTTTGCATGTTCAGGAGAGGTAGAAATAAGTATTATTATAACAAATTTTAAAATCGTAGACTACTCGCTTCTCATTGACAGGATCCAAACTACTTAAATTACGTAACAAGTTGCTATGACGTCAGTGCGTGACAAAAGATAGATATTGTAGAGCATTAGATTATACAAGAGCTGAAGTTCGCCAGAAGTTAAAGATATTTTCATTGTAGAAATTAGGCCTAGACTAGCAATATGTTTTTGTTGTATATTCAAGCGAGTTCAAGCGCTGTTTTAGGTCTGTTTGTTTTGGAGTTAAACACAATGCTATACAATGCTGTGTTCCACTCGCCACGGGTATCGTTATAAGTTCGCAAACATTCCTCTGTGCCACTTAAAGACACTAATGTGAGTTACGATATCCTAACGTCAACTACTGAAGCGAATCTAAATTTCAAATCAAATTTTAAAAACAAAATCGTAAACTCGTAGTATTTAAAACAAAATCTTAAATGGATGCCATGTTT